>NW_007731204.1:139776-165533 GCF_000696425.1 Galeopterus variegatus
TATGGTTACAAGTATCTCCCAGTTTTTGTAGGCACCCTCTCTGGATGGGTAGAAGCTTTCCCAGCAAAGCAGGAAACAGCCACCATTGTGGTCAAGAAAATCCTGGAAGAAATCTTCCCACACTTTGGGGTACCCAAGGTAATTGGGTCCGACAATGGGCCCGCCTTCATTGCCAAGGTAAGCCAGGGAGTGGCCAGATACCTAGGGGTCAATTGGAAATTACATTGTATCTACAGACCCCAGAGTTCAGGGCAGGTAGAAAGGATGAACAGAACTCTAAAAGAGGCCCTGACTAAATTAACCATGGAGACTGGCATAGACTGGGTGGTGCTCCTTCCCTTGGCCCTGTTTAGAGCTAGGAACACCCCCTCCCGTTTCAACCTGACCCCCTTTGAAATTCTCTATGGTGCCCCTGCCCCCTTGACTTTACTGGGGAATGTTTTTGAACCCACTTGCCACAGTAACAGTGACTTATATGCCAGGTTAAAAGGACTGCAAGCGGTACAGAAGGAAGTCTGGATGCAGCTGGTGGCCACCTATGAGCCTGGGACCCCCAAAGTTTCTCAACAGTTCCAGATCGGAGACACAGTCTATGTGAGACATCGCTCCCAGACTCTGGAATCCCGCTGGAAGGGACCTTACCTGGTGCTCCTAACAACACTGACAGCCGTGAAGGTGGATGGGATCACCACTTGGATCCATGCCTCACACGTAAAGCCTGCACCACCAGCCGAGGACCAAGGATCAAAAGACGCTACCTGGAGAGTCCAGAGTTCCAAGGAGCACCCCTTCAAACTCAAAATCGTTTGGACTGGGGGTTCAGACACCCTGGATGTTGTAAGATGAAAATTTTATTTTTTCTCCTTCTGTACCTTCTGTACCTGGTAGTTTTTCCCCAGAGCCTGAGAGCTTCCAGCCCACATACCCCTCGGAAATTAACTTGGTATGTTATAAATGGGGTAGGGGATACAATCTGGAACTCATCCAAAGTCACCTTGGGGTCATGGTGGCCTGACCTGTTTCCCGATGTGTGCAAATTATCCATGGGAGCCCCAGACAACTGGGATTTAGAAGGATACTTTGATGGTACAAAAGCCCCTAAAATTCCTTACCCTATTAATAGGGTTGGAATTTCACCAGGAGTGGGATGTAGTTCTAAAGGTTGAAGACATAGGCTAAGTGCCCTCACCTTCTATGTATGTCCTGGGTTCCACCGTGACAGAGCACTAAATTATAAATGTGGAAGTAAAGCAGATTATTTCTGTAAAAGCTGGGGCAGCTACAGGAATT
The DNA here is from genome assembly GCF_000696425.1 of Galeopterus variegatus. Lineage (NCBI taxonomy): Eukaryota > Metazoa > Chordata > Mammalia > Dermoptera > Cynocephalidae > Galeopterus > Galeopterus variegatus. Next base: position 141,067 of record NW_007731204.1, read on the forward strand.
TCAGCTTTGGCTGTTCAGCATCAAAATTACCAAAGTTTACAGGTAGCCATAGATGCTGATATTAAAGAAATAGAAAATTCAACTACTAAATTACAAGAGTCCCTCACCTCTCTTTCTGAGGTGTTCCTACAAAATAGAAGGGGACTAGACCTCTTGTTCCTTCAGCAGGGGACGCTCTGTGCTGCCCTAAAAAAAAAAGTTGTTTTACATTGATCACTCAGGGGTAATTAAAGACTCCATGGCCAAAATTAGGGAAGGCCTGGCCAAGAAAAAGAAAAAAAGGAGAACAAAATCAGGGATGGTTTGAGTCATGGTTCAACTCCTCCCTATGGCTCACAACACTCGTGTCTACCCTGCTAGGACCATTAGTTATTTTAGTATTGCTTCTGACCTTTGGTCCCTGCATTTTAAATTGCTTCGTAGCTTTTGTTAGAGAACGTGTTAGTACTGTCCAAATTATGATGTTAAGACAACAATATCAGGAATTAAACCAACAGGAATCAGCATTTCATGATTGAAATACCCACAAGAAAAAGGGGGGAATGTGGACCTGAATGGACCTGAACCCCTTCCCCCACCCTTAAAAATTAACTGGCTAGCTTTTCTGCTTCTGTAATTCGCTTGTGCAAGGTTTTACAAGCCCCTGCGAGTGGGACTTTCTGGTAAGGGCAGATAAGGGACTTTCTGGTAAGGGCAGATAAAGGACTTTCCAAACCTCCCAAAGTTCACCCAGTTCCAGGAAGGGCCTAACCACACAAGGGGTGGGCTGTTGGGCAATTCCCCAGTTCCTCGTCTGTATACCACCCCACTGAAAACCACCAATGAATTTAAAAATCACCTCAGGTAACCAATAAGCTGTGTACAACTCATCCTGTTGCCAAAGTCTGCCTACCAAACTGTATAAAAAGTGCTTGTGTTAAGAGCTCAGGGCCGCTTCTGTTCTGAAGATGGAGCGACCCTAGCATGCTGGAATAAAAACCTCTTGCTTGATTGCAGCGATCTCTGTCTCCTGGCCTTTGCGAGATGAGCCTTCCCAACAAGTAAGATTTGCACTTTCAGGCCAGTCTTACAAAGCTTCTGTGGAAAACAGTATGGAAGTTCTTCAAAATAATAAGCATAGAATTACCATATGGCAATTCCACTTCCAGGTACATACCCAAAAGAATTGAAGGCAAGGACTCAAAGAGGTATTTGTACACCAATGTTCATAGCAGCATTGTGTACAAAAGCCAAAAGGTGGAAACAACCCAAATGTCCATTGAGACTTTTTTATTTTTCTTTTTTTTTTTTTTTTTTTTTTTTTAAAAAAAAAGGTTTTGGTTTTGGCCAAGCACAGAGTTGGGAGTTGAATTTAGGATCTTCAACTTATTATTGTAGGAGAGACTCACCTATTTCCACCCAAAGGACAATCCAGTTAATCATTTGAAAGAGACCAGCATTAGGAAAATAAGTTACAGGTATGTGGTTGCTGATTTTTATGCTATGACTCACTTTATTAAAACAGAGACTGGGATTAACAAAATGATTTTAAGAATTTAGTAGTAAATTCATTAATTAACCCCCCCCCCCCAAGAAATGTCACCTTTGGTACAGCACATAACCAGCTCTGGTCCCAGCATGACATTACAGGAAAGGGTACCCTACAATTAGAATTAAGGAATTAAATAACAAGACTGAATATAAGGACACATTTCTTCCTAGCAAGAGCTCTTTGACCCTCGCATTGGGCACCTTAGGGATTACTCAGTCTTGTTTTCTGGAGGTACCTGGGCACAGGATAGTGTCTTCTTTCTAGGTTAAGGAAAACACAATGAATGGGAGCCTGACTTGCCTGTGAGCCTGTGAGTCAGCCAGCCAGCTGTTGTTTTCTGTGAAGTGCCTCATGCAGGCTTGGAGATTCCTCAAGCTTTCTTAGCAGGAGCAAAAAGACAACACACAGTGCTCTAGGGCTGTGCAAACACTTAGATAGGGCTGCGGTAGAAGGGTTGGCATTTAGTGGAGACAATTCTCACAAACATTTCTCATCTCAGAGATGTTATGACTCCTGACGGTTTCAATCTTTCATTTTAGAGATTTCTATTGATTGGGTAAAAATCACACACATTTTGTCCACAGCACAGAGATATCAAAGCAAACTTTTCCCCTAGTGCCATTTCCCCAGGGGATGGTAATGATTGATTTTTATTGGTTCAACTTCTAGAATACTCACATCTCAATCCAGCCAATTTTCTTTGGAGAGAGCCCACTCCATTCCACTTAATTGTATTTTCTAACCAAAGACTTGAGAGAGATTTGTCATCTTTACAGTCCAGAGGACACGAATCTCTAGCCTCCTTTTGTGATTGTGTGGGCTTGTATCTGAAGTAGGTAATGGAAGGAAGGGAACAAGGATTTGGGTGCAGAGGGGAATCTGGTAAAAGCAGAAAGCTGAAAACATAGTGACTGCAATGCAGGCAAAAAAACTAATCAGGGCATGAAGGAGTTGAAAGGTCTGAGGAGAAACAATTTGCTCCATGCTTTTCTAACTTTTATTGGACAACAATTACTATAAGCAGAGTCTATCATTTGAAGCTGAACAGAGAAGCACCATATATTAGCTATAAAAGTCATCCTCTCCATTCTGTAGTTATATCTTTCTTCCTGTTTGCTATTTCTCACAGTTCCCTCTGAGCTCCTGTGACCCTATAATCATCCCACCTCTGCTTATTTTAACCTTCATTTAATCTCATACAAAATTTCCCACATCTGACCTGCCTCTACAAGAGCTTATTCTGGAGTGTGGAAGTGAAGATCTGGGGAAAATTAGAAATGCTATTCTATCTTGGCACTTGGAAGAAATTAATGCCCATCCTAATAGGGAAGGCCTCCTCAACTCTTTTCGGCAAGCAGAAAAGGTGCCTAACCCCATTCCTTCTGCACAGTGCTACTTTCCAGCTCTCCAATCTTTTTATTTGTGCCTGTTGAATATACTACCAGCCTGGAAAATCTCTTCACAAGGAGCCTCTACAAATGTATATATTCTATACTACCGTGCATATTTCTATTTTGTGCATGGGTTTATTTTTATCTTCCCAATTATACTGTAATATTCCCAAATAGACTAAAATATTCCTGCAGACCCAGTAATACTATTTATTTTGCCTCTTTCACAGGCTATAGAAAACAAGAGTATTGGCCGAGGCTTCAGAGGTGTTACAAAATGGTACTAAATACACAGACAGTATTGCTTATTCTCTTTTTTCAGAAAAGCAACTAGAAACTGCACTACCAAAGCAATGCTAAACTTCAAAGAAATTATCACAGACCTGCTCCATTTTCCCAGGAATGCCACTATTTCATTTCTTGTAACCTTCACAGCCAGTTTGCAAGCCCCCAAAGAGAAGCTGTCTTAGTTTGCAGTCAATCTTAATTTTAGTAACACACTATTATTACTTTATTGTTGAACTATGGTTTTATATTACCTAATTTGATCTACTACTTTGTTTACCCCACCAGTTCAAAATTATTTTTGTGACATCAAAAATTGGTGACTCCCTCGAAGCAAAAGAATTTACTTCTACCAAAGTAGAAACAATGTAACAGTGGGGCCATCTGAAACAGGAACACAAATGATTTTCAGCATTGTTAGTATTTTTAGACTCATTGGATGGCTACTTAAGCTGACCTCTTTGAAGAAGATATTGGGAGACAACTCTCCTTGAATATTTTTGTCTTTCTGCATGGTCCAGGCTTTCCTGGAAACCTGGGTTAAAAGGATAATTGAATGGTAAACAATGGTAAACATTCAATTAGAGATAGTGTATTGCCCCAGAGAGATTTAGAGGCTCATCTTCCCCAGAGCTATTTTGCTATTTTCTTACATTCTAAGAGTGGTGAAGTACCGTTCTCTCTCTCCTCCCCAGAGAGGATCTCTCTTCTCTCTCTCTCTCTCTCTTTCTCTCGCTTTCTCTCTCTCGGAGGAATAGGATGGGTGTAGACATGCCATACAAATATCATAATTTGGGGGTTCCTTCTCTGTGGTGCAACCCTGCTGCATTCAGAGGAATAGGATGGGTGCAGACATGCCATACAAATATCATAATTTGGGGGTTCCTTCTCTGTGGTGCAACCCTGCTGCATGGCCAGGTAACATCATGCCCTTGTCATGTCACCCTGTGGTTGATTGGGGCACAGAGAACAAGCCATTGCTGAGATGCTCTATAGCAAATGTAACGAATAGTCTGTTCTCTAATGCAGAGGTCTGGTGTTTCTGTTAGTGTGTGTATTTATATACACATACACACACGCACACCCTTACACAGCCAAGTTAAATTGTTAGCTTGCAAGTAAAGTAACAGCTCAGCCCCATTATAGTTTTGTTTTGTTTTGGTTTCAGTTTTGCATTTATAAGGAAATGAGATTTATTTCCTACAGTTTTGGAGGCTGGGAAGTCCAAGATCCAGGCGCATCTAGTGAGTGCCTTCTTCTGGGTGGGAACTCTATAGGGTCTCGTGGCAACCAGTGTGTATTAGTCTGTTTTGTGTTGCTATGACAGGAATACCTGAGACTGAGTAATTTAAAAAGAGCAGAGGTTTATTTGCTTACAATTCTGGGACAGCTGCATCTGGTGTGGGCGTCAGGGTGCTTCTACTCATGGTGAAAAGTGGCAGGCAGCCAGTGTGTAAAGCAGGTCACATGGCAAGAGGAAGAGAGAGAGAGAGAGAGAGAGAGAGAGGTTCCAGGGTCTTTTAAACAACCAGCTCTCATGCAAACTAATAGAATGAGATCTCGCTCTTTACCCCCACACCCCATTCATGAGGAATCTACCCCTGTGATTCAAACAGCTTCCAACACTGCTGCATTGGCGATCAGATTTCGACATGATTCTGGGAGGACAACTCAACTCTATCACAGGGTGTCACATGGCGAGAATAGGCCGAGCAAGAGAGCTAGTCTTCTCACTTGCTCTCCTTTTAAAGCCATCAGAATGACACCCATTACTTCATGAACAGATCAATTCATTGGTCAGGGCACAGTCTTCACCATCTAATCACCTCTTGAAGGCCTCACCTTTCAAATACCATAATTGGATTTCTCACCCTCTTAACACTTAACAATTTCCCACCCTATTAACACTTCAAGTTTCCAATACATGAGCTTTTGGGGGACACATTTAACCCAGAGCCCATGCTCAAGAAGGTGGTCTTGGAAAGGTAAGGTGCATTAGGTGGAAATGAGAAAATGCATTCCAGGTGAAAGAAAAAAAAGAGCAAGGCCGAGCATGGGTACCCCCTGCTCAGTGTCTGGTGGCATTCCAACCTGCTCAAGAGATTTTCTCAGGTGAGCTGTGGAAGTTAAAAGGCAGCCTTCAAGGTCATTCTACTCATCTTCCTGTCTCCAGGTAGGATAGCCCTGCTCTGTCTCCAGATCTCCAGGGAGCCTCCATTATTCAGGTCCTCTTGGGGGGCAGTGACCCCCTAGGTCCAGGTGGTTCTTTTTTTTTTAATTGAAACAAAATTGACTATACATATATGTGGGATACAGCATTGAGCATCAGTTCCTGTGTGCAATATGTGATGCTCAAATCAGGATAATTACTATATTTGTCACTACACAATGTATTCATTTTTGGGGCCCTTTATCAATTTCTCACTACTCCCCACTCTCCCTCCCCCTTTCTCTCCTCTGGAAACCTCATTTCCATTCTCTCCTTTTGAAGGTTCAACTTATTATTGTGATTGTGGTATCTTTCTTTTCTCATTTATTTGTTGATTTTTTGTTTTTTTGTTTTTTAGCTCCCACTTATGAGTAAGGATACGTGGTATTTCTCTTTCTGTGTCTGGCTTATTTCACTTATAATTTTCTCTAAGGTCATCCATTTTTCTGCAAATGGCAGAATTTCATTCTTTATTACGACAGAGTTGTATTCTATTGTGTAAATATACCACATTTTCCTTATCCAGTCTTCCTTTGATGGATATCTAGGTTTTTTTCCAACTCTTGGCTATTGTAAATAGAGCTACTAAAAACATGGGAGTGTAGGTATCCCCATGACATGATAATTTCCATTCCTTTGGGTATATACCCAGCAGTGGGATTGCCTTCCAGTTTTGGAGGCTGGGAAGTCCAAGATCCAGGCGCATCTAGTGAGTGCCTTCTTCTGGGTGGGAACTCTATAGGGTCTCATGGCAACCAGTGTGTATTAGTCTGTTTTGTGTTGCTATGACAGGAATACCTGAGATTGGGTAATTTAAAAAGAGCAGAGGTTTATTTGCTTACAATTCTGGGACAGCTGCATCTGGTGTGGGCCTCAGGGTGCTTCTACTCATGGTGAAAAGCGGCAGGCAGCCAGTGTGTAAAGCAGATCACATGGCAAGAGGAAGTGAGAGAGAGAGAGAGAGAGAGAGGTTCCAGGGTCTTTTAAACAACCAGCTCTCATGCAAACTAATAGAATGAGATCTCGCTCTCTACCCCCACACCCCATTCATGAAGGATCTACCCCCGTGATTCAAACAGCTTCCAACACTGCTGCATTGGCGATCAGATTTCCACATGATTCTGGGAGGACAACTCAACTCTATCACAGGGTGTCACATGGCGAGAATAGGCTGAGCAAGAGAGCTAGTCTTCTCACTTGCTCTCCTTTTAAAGCCATCAGATTGACACCCATTACTTCATGAACAGATCAATTCATTGGTCAGGGCACAGTCTTCACCATCTAATCACCTCTTGAAGGCCTCACCTTTCAAATACCATAATTGGATTTCTCACCCTCTTAACACTTAACAATTTCCCACCCTATTAACACTTCAAGTTTCCAATACATGAGCTTTTGGGGGACACATTTAACCCAGAGCCCATGCTCAAGAAGGTGGTCTTGGAAAGGTAAGGTGCATTAGGTGGAAATGAGAAAATGCATTCCAGGTGAAAGAAAAAAAAGAGCAAGGCCGAACATGGGTACCCCCTGCTCAGCGTCTGGTGGCATTCCAACCTGCTCACCTAAAGAGATTTTCTCAGGTGGGGTGTGGAAGTTAAAGGGCAGCCTTCAAGGTCATTCTACTCATCTTCCTGTCTCCAGGTAGGATAGCCCTGCTCTGTCTCCAGATCTCCAGGGAGCCTCCATGATTCAGGTCCTCTTGGGGGGCAGTGACCCCCTAGGTCCAGGTGGTTCTTTTTTTTTTTAATTGAAACAAAATTGACTATACATATATGTGGGATACAGCATTGAGCATCAGTTCCTGTGTGCAATATGTGATGCTCAAATCAGGATAATTACTATATTTGTCACTACACAATGTATTCATTTTTGGGGCCCTTTATCAATTTCTCACTACTCCCCACTCTCCCTCCCCCTTTCTCTCCTCTGGTAACCTCATTTCCATTCTCTCCTTTTGAAGGTTCAACTTATTATTGTGATTGTGGTATCTTTCTTTTCTCATTTATTTGTTGGTTTTTTGTTTTTTTGTTTTTTAGCTCCCACTTATGAGTAAGGATACGTGGTATTTCTCTTTCTGTGTCTGGCTTATTTCACTTATAATTTTCTCTAAGGTCATCCATTTTTCTGCAAATGGCAGAATTTCATTCTTTATTACGACAGAGTTGTATTCTATTGTGTAAATATACCACATTTTGCTTATCCAGTCTTCCTTTGATGGATATCTAGGTTGTTTCCAACTCTTGGCTATTGTAAATAGAGCTGCTATAAACATGGGAGTGGAGGTATCCCCATGACATGATAATTTCCATTCCTTTGGGTATATACCCAGCAGTGGGATTGCTGGATCATATGTCAGTTCTATCTGTAGTGCTTTGAGGAACCTCTGTACAGTTTTCCATACTGGCTGCACTAATTTACAGTCCCACCAACCATGTAAGAGGGTTCCCCTTTCTCCACATCCTTGCCAGCATTTGTTATTCTCTGTCTTTTTGATAATGGCCAGTCTAACTGGTGTGAGATGATATCTTAGTGTGGTTTAGATTTGCATTTCCCTGATGCTTAGCCCACAATAATTTTGGACTTAGAAGATAATCATTATAATATTTTTGTACATTAATCAAATGAATCACACAGCTTACTAATGGTGTAATTTGTTGACAGCCCTCTTTGGGGGATGTAAAAACACTCTGCCCTTGGCCCTATATTCTTAACTTACAAGTGGTTGCCTCTTATGTATGAGAAAAGGTCATTGCCTTTGGGGACTATAGGTGTAAATGCAACACATTCTCAGTCCTGGAGGACTTTCTAATCTACAAGAAAAGAAGAGATATTTACCCAAATATCCTTTAAACAAAAGAGGAATTGCTTCTGTGGAAGAAATGTTCAGTGAGAGGACAGATAAAAGGAAGAGGCCATTGTCATTTTTAGCTGTATATGTTGTGGATAGGGAGAGACTAATTGAAGAGTTTTTGTGAAAAGAAACTTTTATTATTTGTATCCATGATTTAGGTAAATCCACAGAATCCATGCTTCTTGAATTTGTGGATAATAGAAAGCAGGGAATGATAGGCAGTAAATTGGTTGGCAAAATCAAGATTCTGTATTATCTCTACAAACTGGAATGTTGAGAAAGACCGACAAAATGAAATGGTAGAGTTATGAACATGAAGTAATATGTGGAATAAGAGCAGCACTTGTGCAGGACAAAACAGCAAGGGTCGTGGACTACAGAGGCTTAGTAGCACAGGCAGTAAATTGGTTGGCAAAATCAAGATTCTGTATTATCTCTACAAACTGGAATGTTGAGAAAGACCGACAAAATGAGATGGTAGAGTTATGAACATGAAGTAATATGTGGGGTAAGAGCAGCACTTGTGCAGGACAAAACAGCAAGGGTCGTGGACTACAGAGGCTTAGTAGCAGTGAGCTTGGTCACACTGATTGCAGAATAAAACCACAGTCTGGGGAGATCCAACAATTGACTAATATTTACATAGATAGCACTTACCATGTGATGTGCACCATTTCAAGCACTTTACATCCATTAGCTCATTTCATTCTCGCAAGAAAAACCTATAAAATGGAAACTATTTTATCTCCATTTTATAGATTAGGAAACCAGGGTGTGGAGAGGTTAAGTAGCTTGCTTAAGACAGCAGATATTATGTGGCAGAGTTAAACTTCAAACCTTGGCAATATGACTCCAAAAACTATTGTCTTGACTGACTGTCTAGATCCATTTCATCTGTGAGAGAAAGGGACCATATTTACATTTACACGTCACAGCTTCTGGAGAATACGTTGCCAAGGAAGCAAATAACTGAGTTTGGAAAGCTAGGAGAGGCAGCACAGACCACCTTAGGAGATGTCTCCCCACCTTGCTCAGCTCATCGCTTCCAGATAAGAAGCAAGTCTGCAGAAGTTTCATGCATCTCACCAAGGGGGAGGCGGAAATTAACCGAGCAAGTCGCAAACTTGACTCTCAGCGGTTCTGGTCACCAGACTGGATGCAAATGTGACCCAGATTCAGCCGAACGCATTGGTGAGGGGTGCTCACTAGAAGGGTGGACAGCAGGATCCACATCTGACCCTGCACCGGAGTGCGAGAAAGACAAAAGCGAAATCATGGGTACCGCAGATAAGGGTTTATTCCTTCCCAGCACAACAAGCAAATAAACTGCCACCGGTGCCTACAAACTTCATACAGGGTAATATTCCTTTAATGGAATGCTTTTAGAGAAGAGTCATAAAAATAAATTGAAAAGTGCTTTCTGCTGGCTACAGCTGGCATAAGCAGCATCTGAGCAAACAGGATAACACAAGGCTTAACCAAACTTCATACAGGGTAATATTCCTTTAATGGAATGCTTTTAGAGAAGAGTCATAAAAATAAATTGAAAAGTACTTTCTGCTGGCTACAGCTGGCATAAGCAGCATCTGAGCAAACAGGATAACACAAGGCTTAACTTAGCATCGCCGTTTTTATTACTCACCCGCGACAGGTCTTATCATCGTATAAATTCACTTAAAAAACGGACTCTTCTCCCCCCATCGTCACCCTCCTTCTCTCCACCACCACACACCCAACAGCCTTCTGCGTTCATTCTGAACAGCATAATTACAGGTCTTTTTATGATTTAGGTTTGAGACCAATTAGCTGATACTGCAAGGCTTTCAAATGCCAGCTTCCCTCTCGGCACCGCCTGTTCTGCTGGGGATTTATCTGTGTGCTTGTAAAAGGCAAATGTTTTGCGAGGAGTGGAGAAATCGGGTTTGTTGGTTGGATGGGTTCCCTCCTCCCCTCGTCTCTCCCTTTCTCATCTGTTTGTGCATCTTTGGTGCACCTGGTCTCTAAAATTGTCACGGTGTGAAATGCGTACTGAATATTCATGCTGGGTCCCCACACAGCCTCTGATAACAGGTAGTTGGTGCACAGAGCTTCCAGTTGCTCCCTGCAATTGCTGTCCCTGCAGGTGGAGCTGCGGGCCCATCCTGTTAGGTACCAGCTGGAGGGGCAAGAGCTCAGGAACTCAGAAAGGAATCCGCCCCACCTCCTCCGCTTCATCCACTCCTAACATCCCCCCACCCCGCACTAATCATATCAAGCCCACAACATGGTCCTTGTAGTCAGATATTCAGCAAAGAGCCGCATAATCAACTAATGATTATCTAAATTATCTAAAGCCCGCTCCGCTTCATCAACTCCTAACACCCCCCACCCCGCACTAATCATATCAAGCCCACAACATGGTCCTTGGAGTCAGATATTCAGCAAAGAGCCGCATAATCAACTAATGATTATCTAAATTATCTAAAGCCCTCTTTACCATTGGGAGATTCAGGGGTGCACAAAGTAAGATTCCTGCCCTCCATATGCTTTTAATTGAATGTGAGAAGTTGTGACTTATTTTGCCATGAGGTCCTGAATAATTAGACCATCCAGCATCTGCTCTGTCAAGCACTTTATACATATTGCCTTTAATCCTTACACAACCCTTCAAGATACATGTAATTATGGACATTTTCCAGGGGAAGACATTGAAGCTCACAAGATTAAGTAACTTGCCCAATGTCACAGGATCCCAAAACTAGTAAATAACAAAAACTGGAGACTTGATTCTGGCCCGACCCCAAAACCTGCTACCTCCCTGTAGGCCAGCAGAGATGAAGCCTAGGGGGGATTGTGCTGCTGGTTGTGGGCATGTCTGCAGGGAGAAGTTTAAGAATTTGGGGGAAAAGGAAAAGTAGACTAATTTGGACAGAGTAGAGGGATTAAGGAAGACCATAAAATACTAAAATACTAAGCCAGAAATGAATATACAGAGGTAATGCCAGATATATTATTAAATTAAAAATTCAACAATATTATTGGGATATTATGCAGCCATTAAAATAACTGTGAGGACCATGTACAAATATGAAAAGTGCTAATGCTCCAGTGCTTGGTAAAAATATAGCAATAAACTAAGAGAACACAAAGTACTCTCTGTTTGTAACTATGTGAAAATAAGTGTTGATAGTGTTTTCACATAAAACTTTTCGTTAAAATTGTTTAAAAAGAAAAAATGAGTCCATCCCCCGGGCATAAGCGAGAGGATATTTGCGCTGTTCCAGACAGATGGTTTTCTCTCCTCTCCTAACAGATTTCTGTGGAGGGTGGTGGCATGCCCTCCCTCTGCTATTTCAGTGCCTTGCAACCCCATTTTCAAGTCTAGCCTCATGCCCTGACAGATGCAATTTTACCCCACTGTTGGTCTCTGTCCCTGTGAGCAAACTGCTGATTTGCTATTTTTAACATGCTTTGGGATCCAGAGATGGGGAAAGTTAAGATTGTCATTAGTCCCACCTTCCTGCATTCTGCATATCTCCTCTTGATACTTTTGATGGAACTGAGGGGGTGTAAGGAGAGGAGGTAATGACAGAGAAAAAAACTAATTGTCATAATTCACCAAACCTATTATTTTTCTATCTTATACTTCTTTTTCACTCTACTCGGAATGATTCTACTAAATCTCCCAATATCATTTGTATCTAGCAATTTTTATAAACTCTCACACCCTAGAATCTGCCTCTCCTCTCCTGTTCCTCAGTGGCAATGTCATATACCTCTCCTTCCAGACAGTGGTCTGGGGTTGCTACAACTCCTCACCTCCTCCCACCTGTCCCCATCCTGGAACGACATGACCATTGATGAAGTTATAGAAACCACATCCAATTTCCTCTGATGAGTGGATCTCCATAGGCCCTATTAAAACAGGTCTTTGCTTATCCTGTCTGATCTTCTGTTTCCAGGATGGTACCTGGCACTGTCATTCAGTACTTGGTTACTGCTTAGCTGGGCAAAGGCCTGAAATGTCAGTGGCAGAGAGAGAAGCAGGGTCTTACTGAAATAGGACAGAAGAGAGAACATGATTAGATTATCAGAGCTTAAAAATAAATGCAAAAGAAGACAGGGTTGTCTAAGCAGAATAGGGAACCAGGAAGCCAAGTCACGGTATGAGCCCGATGGTTAGTCCCCGCATTTGTGGCAGTTGAGCAGGAAAGGAAGGGCGAGGATTAAAATCTGATCTTGGAATGAGCTATAATTTCCAAAGAAGAGAAAATCAGAAACCTATGTAAGGCATGGCTGAATTATTTGGGCGTACTGCCTTTTTCCGCTGCCCCTTTGGAAGGTACACAGACTCCCCCTGCCCCTGTCTTACCAGCAGACACCCTGAACCTGATATCTGGCCTTCACTTTGGACGGGCTCTGATGCTGTCAACCTCCAACCCACCTTTCCATCCAGGGCTCTTGCCTCCTCCACCTTCATTCACCCCTTCTGTCTGCTTGCACAGCACCGTTGTCGTTCCTCCACAGAGAGCCGTCTGTGCCTCTCCATCCGATAGTCCCCACCTTCTCCATCCGACACACCCCAGTCATTCACAAGGCTCATTCTTTGTCACACCGTCCCCGGTACCCCTTGGCAACTTGTAACACCATCTTCTGGGCTCCTGTAGCATTTTGTGCAGGCTCCTGTATGATTGCTTGCCTACTTGTTTCTTTCCCCCACCACACACAGAGATGGATCCTTAAAGAATGACCGTACTTTCTTGTTCATCTCTGTATCTCCATGCCTGGCACACTGAATGGCACATCACCGGTACCCAATAGGTGTTTCTTGAATGACTAAGTCAAATACTACATATTGTATTTTCACCTACTCTTTTCATTCTTCTCATGAATCTTACAAATAAAGAGAGGCAATGTCCTAAAACAAATAGTATGACACCTAATAGATGTATCTATTAACAGCCAGCCAATGTCCTCAGTCAGGAAAAGTAATTAGCACGCCCAGATACTGCATTTCTGTTTAGCCCTTTATTCCCAGGGCTATTTGTCTAGGTAAGGAGTCTGTCTCCAGCAGAGCTGGGACCACATGCAAATATATTTTCTGAGACTAGCTCTGTGGACCACAGAGCAAGATTGTGAAATTCATAACACACCTGGGAAATTCAGACAAGATCTCAATAATAAGAGCTGTAATCAAGGAAGAAACCCTTACTTAAGCAAATAATTTGCCTTGGGAGTAAAAGGCTGAGCACGAAGATCTTCACACACAGGGATGTTAGCTGGCATTCCTTCTTCAGTCCGAATAGGCCTCGCTGAGCAAACCTCAGAAATAAAATATTTATGCTATGCTCGCCATCAGTAAAAATGGCCTTCCAATCAGAGAAGCAAGCAGTAGGGTGCAGATGGCATGTCTGAGTTCGAAGAAGATATTTTTTTTAAATGAGAGAGAAAGAGAGAGAATACAAGTTTGAAATTAAAGGGACGTGTCATTCAAGGGCAAAGCAATTTGACCTGAGTTCTCCCTAAGTGAGGGTAGGACTGATGATAATGGATTTTGTCCTATCTCTGCAGTTATGGTGATGATTTGCAGACATCAGATTTTGTCTCCCCAGGTGAGGGTAGGACCGATGATAATGGATTTTGTCCTATCTCTGCAGTTATGGTGATGATTTGCAGACATCAGATTTCGTGATGTCACAGACATGGTCCCCAACTTGGAAGAGAGGGGGGAATGTTGGTGCAGAATAATATACTTGCACTGGATAAACAATAGCCAGACAACTGTGTACCACAGCGAGATATAATGTCAGGTTTGGAATCAGATAAATTGCAAATAACAATGGAGAAACAACTGAACCTTGAGGATGCTCCACAGATAAAGGTCATGAAGTGGATAAAGACTCATTGTCTGGCGATGGCAGGGCAGCCCAGGCAGAAAGGTGGCAGGGAATCAGACAGAGGACGTAGCGGAGTGGTGATACAGTGCGAGCATTAGATAAAGGGCTGTGGTCAGCTTCCCAAAAGTCAGAGAAAATAATAGCAAGAAGTAATAAAGTAGAATGGTAGCCATGTCGGCTGTGATAAGCAGATAACTTGTTACTCTGGGCAGCCTGTGGCCCCTTTCCTGAGGCAGGCAGAAGTCTAAGTTCCTGGACTTCTCAGCCTGTGCAGTCAAGAAGAGGAGACATAGTGCAAAGAGCAGCAAGGATCACAGAGGGCTGCCTGCAGGGGACCTCAGGAATTGTTTAGGAAAACCTCCATTTCCATGACACCACACTCCCACCTCACTAGCCTTCTTAACTCCTGCCCATTTTATTTATTTATTTATTTATTTATTTGTTTGTTTGTTTATTTATTTATTTGTTTATTTACTTACTTACTTACTTACTTACTTACTTACTTACTTACTTACCTACCTACCTACTTACCTACTTATTTATTTATTTATTTATTTATTTATTTACTTACTTACTTACTTACTTACTTACCTACCTACCTTCTTAACTCCTGCCCATTTTATTTATTTATTTATTTATTTACTTACTTACTTACTTACCTACCTACCTACTTACCTACTTATTTATTTATTTATTTATTTATTTATTTACTTACTTACTTACTTACTTACTTACCTACCTACCTACTTACCTACTTACTTACTTACTTACTTATTTATTTATTTATTTATTTTTCCCCTACATGTTGGAATGACAGCCTTGGGTCCCCTTCTTTACTTTTTATTTATTTATTTATTTATTTATTTATTTATTTATTTATTTTTCCCCTACATGTTGGAATGACAGCCTTGGGTCCCCTTCTCTATCAACACTCATTCCCTAAATGATTCCATCCAGGCCCCTGGATTTAGATATCAGAATGCTGATGACTTCCATATTCGCATTCCCTAGCCTTGACTTTTCTCCCAGACGAGCTCCAAACCTGTGTACCCAAGTGCATTCTTGTTATCTCCATGTGAGTGGTTTAAAGGCATCTCAAATATAGCACATCCGGAACGAAGTTTTTGATTCTGCTTTTTCCACCAAAACTTGTTCCTTCCTGGTCTCCCCCATCTGAGTAAATTAGACCTCCATCTACCCATTGGCTAAGCCAGAAAACACGTGTTCCCCTCCCAATCTACAGCCCATCTATCAGCAAGTCATGCCAATGTATTTGTTAATGACAAATAGACATCTCCATTCTATTTCCTCTGCCGCCACCTATCTCAAGCTGTCCTTGGAGTTCATCTAAAGCAGCCTCCTAGCTGGACCTGGCTTCTATCCCTGCTCCCCAAAGTTTACTCCTTACACACCAGCCAAAGGGATCTTTTAAAAACATTTTTTAAATAGTAGAAATTGGATACGTATATTTGTTAAATAATGAATGAGACAGAAAAATCAGGTGGGCAGAACTTTCCCCAAGTGAAAATTGTGAGTGAATGTAGCTTCACTCCAGCAAATCTTTCAGCTGCATCATTGCCTGCCGAGCTCCCAGTACTTCCACAGCCCACCGTGTTCCCTAACATGCCACCATCCCTTCTTAGGGGCTATCTGGCCTGTATATCTGCTTGCTCAATTTAAAATAAAAATAGCAAACACCCTTTCCCCCACTTCTCTCTTCCCCCCATTTCTGGACCATTATCTCTAAATTGCTGTATGAATATTACCAAACATCCGGACATTTAGAGACACGTGGATAGTTAACAGTGTTGCTCATTTTGTCTTTTGGATACCAAACGATGCATAGTCATAGCTACAGAGTCTCTTAGCTTAACAGAAAGCAGAGGCGGTTCAGGATTTGGGGGCCTGTCTCATTCCCATTAATACCACTTCGCAACTGGAGCACATGGGTCAGTGGTCACATCCATAGTTGCATTAAAGCCATTAAGCTGGGGACAAGGAGGGGTGGGAGAGGTAGCTGTGTGTTTGCTTGCTTATGACGAGTGCTAGAATGAGGGCTCTGAAGTGCCCCCAAGGGCTCTGGATTCTGAATAATATAATGATGTGCACTTTACAAAGTACCATCATATTCATTATGTCATTATTCAGTCACATAATGTTATAGCTGCATGTAGGTATTAACATCTCTATTTTACAAAAGAGGAAACTGAGGCTCAAAGGTGAAAGTAACATGCCAAGCAAATCCTGAGTGCATTTTAAAATTAGTGGATGGTGAAAACAGCTCGCATCTCCCCGCCCTCCCCTGCCCCCAAATGAGGTTAGATAGAAAGGTATTGCAACAAGGTTACGTATTCCTCATGGGAAGCCAAGAATGGCACTCTTTCACAGGGCCACTGTGAGCACCTGAAGGGATCTGGGTTACCCCATCATTCACGATGCCCATTTGCTGGTGCAAGATTTCCCAGTGGACCTGCAGATTGCCTTTTTGCCTCCTCCTTTACTAGGGCTGTTGCTGTGCGCCTGTCGACTAGGTGTCCTTGCCACAGGGACAACCTCACATTCACACTCCTGGGCCACCCGGGAATGACTGCCTATTAGGCTGTGGGCTCGTCCCACTCACAGTCTAATCTGAGGCCTGAGGCATCGTCAGACGGCCCCTCCGTCATCTTCAGCTCTCTCTGCTGTGTGTTACCGTGCAGACAGAGGAAAGTGACAGTTTTCATCATTTCCTGCTAAATGATTCAGTGCTGATTCAGCCGGTTTCAACTCCACAGTAATGCAATAGGGAAAAAAAAGAGGTGGGCGGAGACCCAGAATAGAAGAGCAAATGCTTATCAGTGTTCTGAGGTATTGTCACCGGGGCCCTTGCTCTTCCTTCACTAGGAAGAGTCCTTGTCACCTTCTCCAAGGACATAGGCTGTTCTGGAGAGCAGCCTCCTGGAGCCTGTCCCTTTATTTACCCTACACATTTCCATAGGGGTCGGGGGCCATTGTTTCTAATGCCCCAGCAAGGGGACCGCATGCCAGAGTGAGAACCACCAGACCAGGGGTGCAGCGGCACTGCCTCAAAACGGTGGGGTGACCTCAGGTGAATCACTTCCCAGATCTGAATCTCAGGTCCTCCCTACAGAACAGAGATAACCAAACCCTCTTCAAAGGTATGTGAAGCACTTCGCAAGCTACACAGTATTAGAAGAAAGCAAAACACAGGGGTTTTCTCTTCTAAAATCCCTGACTGACTTGTTCTGTAGGATCTTCCTGCATAAGCACCTGAGGGCAGATGGTCCAAACTAAGAGTTTTCATGTCTGAAAGACACCCAGGAGAGAGTTATGCTCTGCATGGACTTCCAGGCAGGAAAGCTTGGCTTAGCACCTTCTTACCCACCGAGGGCTAGAAAGAGGGCTCCTCACCTCTCTTCGTGCCTTTTTGTGCTTTACTATCTCTGAACACTGCCTACCACACTATTCTCCTCTAATCCAGCCCCCCAAATTCCACTGCTTTAACCAAACTCTGCCTGCAGATGATCCCCATCTCTTTAATCCCTTCTGGATCACTCTCATCCACATCAAAATGTTTGTTCCTTTTCCTCGGGGTTTTCTCTTCTAAAATCCCTGACTGACTTGTTCTGTAGGATCTTCCTGCATAAGCACCTGAGGGCAGATGGGCCAAACTAAGAGTTTTCATGTCTGAAAGACACCCAGGAGAGAGTTATGCTCTGCATGGACTTCCAGGCAGGAAAGCTTGGCTTAGCACCTTCTTACCCACCGAGGGCTAGAAAGAGGGCTCCTCACCTCTCTTCGTGCCTTTTTGTGCTTTACTATCTCTGAACACTGCCTACCACACTATTCTCCTCTAATCCAGCCCCCCAAATTCCACTGCTTTAACCAAACTCTGCCTGCAGATGATCTCCATCTCTTTAATCCCTTCTGGATCACTCTCATCCACATCAAAATGTTTGTTCCTTTTCCTCCCTCCCCTACCCCAACTTTCAATTTAATATAGCTAATTAAGCTGCTCAGATAAGCTCACAAGGCTCTTCCTGAGTACCACAATATGCTTTGTCCAGACCTCAAAGCTAAAGAGTAATTCCACGGGTGAGACTTGCTTTTTCTTTCCTCAGTGTTTTCATTCATGCTGTTCTTTTTGTTTGGGGGGTATTCTTTTATCTTTCTCCCCTAGCCTCTCTCCCTCTCTACCTCTAGCTAACTCCTACTCTTATCTTAGGCTCATTTTAAGATCACCTCCTCCAGCAAGCCCACCCCCACCCTATCAGACAATATACCAATATACCTATTATACATCCCATAGCACCTGCACTTCTTCACCTCCACCAGCGCACCTGTCACTGTCACTTACTGTCTGTCTGCCTCACTAGGCAGTAAGGTCCATGAGATCTGGATTTATGTTTGTGTGTTCATCCCCCTGTCCCTAATGCCTAGCACTTTGGCTGACACATAGTAGGGGCTTAATAAAGAAATGCTGAATGAATGGATCATGGTGACAAGGAAGATGTTTTCGTGCCCAATTAAATTGTCAGGACCTCAGAGGTCATCCAGAAAAGTGTCCCACCCAAGCCTGGCATCCCCTGCACAGCATCACTAGCAGAGGAGTCAACTGGCTTCCATGTGAACAGGAGCAGATGTAAAGAAATCACTTTTTTCACGACCATTAATTCTTTCCTTTGGTAGCTCTTGCTATTAGCAAGCTCCTCATTCAAACCAGTGCAGTGAACTGCCTGCTCCCTTCCTACCTACAGGTGAGGTTACAGGTGTTCTGTACTAAGCTCTGCAGCTGTGCCCAGCTCTGATGAGAATCTTTCCACTTGGCATCTATTGATTCCCATCTGAAGTCACTTGCTTAGTCCCACTGCCTCCTGTTTCCATCCCACCCATCAGCCTAGGGTCTGATTTCCATCCTTCTGCCCAGTCCTCTCAGATGGAGCCTTCCTTAGGACTGACTGTACGCCTTTCACCTCCACATCCACCCCTGGACACTGTCTTTCATGTCTCCTTTGACTCCATCCTCCCCATTCCATACCCAGACACAAGTTCTGACCCTCTCATGGAACTCAGCACCTTGCACACCCTCTTTTCTGCAGGGTAAATTGAGATATTACTTAGATGAAGTAAAAATAGTTTCTCTTGTGAAATGCAGACATTTGTCCTGCATGCCCACTGGAGCCACTTGCTCTCCTCTATGTGACACCCACTGCAAACTCTTACAATGACCTTTTCCTCCAACTCCCCTTACACAAATTGTCTCTCTTCTCCAAGTCAAACCACCTCAGGTCCTTTTGTTATTTCTTCTGTGGCATTGTAGCCAAATCCTCCACACCTTTGACCACCTTCTGTAGGAAGATCACTATTTGGGACCTTTGGATACCTCCAAATCACAAATCTCCAATCTGGACCCTAGCCGCACTCCCCTGAAACCCTGAAGAAGTAAAGACAATGAACACCACTGGGCAGGTTTCAAGTTTGCATTTGTATGCACACAACACTAAGAAAGGTCTCCGTCACTATCAGATAATTATTCTTTCTCACAGTGGAATATGTTACATTCAGCAAGGCAGAAGTTGCCCTGGGGAAGGACTAGGATGTATACAATCTGCTCTATATTTAAAAAATGAAAAAGAAAATGGAAAAAAATTCCACAACTTCTCCCTTTCTGTGCTGTTAAGATAAACATCCTTTCCCCCAGTTACACAGCTCAAGCTGATGGTGAATACTTTCCTCCCTACAGAAATCAGTTCTGAAAAGCAGACATTTAACATTTCCAATCTGTCTCTGAAGCTGAGATTAAATTACATTCTGTTTTGAAGGAATCGAAAACACACTTGTTAATATAATAAATGCCTTCCGTTAGTTCTAGAATTTGTCTTTGTTGGGCACATAATTCAAGAATTATCTATTACGGAAAAAAAAAAAATTGAGCCATCTGGGTCTGTGCTAATATCTGTAAGCAATAAGTCTTCGATTTCCTTCATACTTCATTACTGGCGATACACTGAGAGCAATCATTCCAAGATCAGAACTTGTTTTCTGTTGTCAGACTATTGTTCACGGGGATTTATGAAAAAACAAAAACGCATTTTCTTGATTTTCATAAGTTAAGCTAACAGTCTGGTGATGACAACACCATTAAAACTCAGCAAGTTGGATGTTTAAGCTATGGAGTTTTATACTGTATCTATCATTTTTACAAAGCGGCTGGCTTTCCTTCTTCAACTTTCTGTAGACTCTTATCGATAGAAAGGACAGGAAAAATGCTTCTTTACCATATATTTGTTAAGCCATATACATTGGCAATGATTCTGAGCTGACAATGTGTAAAGGATATAAAGCATTATCAAACTGACCAATGCTGATGATGTGGAAAGAAGAGATGTAGGTAAATAGCATTCTCTTCCAAATCGACCCTGCCTGCTCTGGCTTTTACTAATGCATCTCTCCAGAAAGGGGGGTGACAAGGGGGAGCCAGAAAGGGACAGCTGACTTATAGCTGGGGAAGCGGCACACTTTCCTCTAGAGATAGCAGCCCTGCCCAACCCGTAGACTGTACGTTGTGAGGGTCTTCTTGTGGTTAGGCTGCTGGACACATTTAGTGCCATCTGAGACTTTAGGAATGAGTGTGGGAAAGGAATTCCCAACCAACAAGAAAAAAAGATTTCTTGGTTTTAAATTCTTGCTCTCAGGAATCTCCCATTTGTGATAAGGGAATCCTGTTAGGTATGAGAGTATAGTTTAATCTCTGTGACTCATTCCTTCCTTAGGGCTGTCTGTTGGATTGACCAGCAGAAGCATTATCCAAAGCACAAAGTATTTCTTTAGAGAGGGAACTTTTGTCATCTAATAATCAGAAGGCTTTCAGGCCAGTTCCATCTGGAATCAGCCAACAACTCACTTGTGGTCATAACCTTAGTAGCAAGGGCCATAGAGATGTGTATAGATTGTGCTAGAGACAAAGAAAGGAGTTTGAAGACATTTCATTCTGAGAAGAGCTAAGCTTCCCAAGCTGCATAAGTTAGTGGTAAACGTTTAGGGAGACAGAGAGAGGGATTGAGTTCCAGGAAGCTTCACAAAGTCTTGTCTCTAGGTGTCCCTACAGACACAGTGGGAAAGGAGAGGAAAGCAGGGCTAGCATTTGTTGTGCCATTGTATTATACACACTGTGCAAGGCATGTTTATGTGTGTGATCCACGGTTTTCAAAGATGCCTGATCTGCCGTTTTCCCTAACATAGCCTCTGGTGTTGCCAGTGCTACAAATTCCAGCTGTGATAGAGAGGCATGAAAAAAATATGCGCCCAATCGTGCTTGATGTGCAGCCCCTGGGAGGTGACTGATGTGGAGCCAGCAAACGCACCATCACTTTGATGGATGCCTGGCTCCTCGAGGCTCTATTTCTAAGAAACTCAACATCTTCCTGTGGGACAGCCCAAGATTCCAGGAAGCCTAGGCTTTGTTTCTTTCTGCCATTATTGTGGCTGAGGGCAGACGTCACCTTCTGTGTGACTAACTCCCTTTCCTGAAATGAAAACTGGTAGAAACAGCTACCAAACACATTTGGCACGGGCTGATTGGTAGTTTAATTCCCGTATCTACCAATCTGTGCCTCTTGCTCTCTGAGTATGGTGGTTTAATGCCATGAAGTTAATTCATATTAGTTCTATTATTACCCTGTATCTGGCTCCCCCTGGGGCACCCAGTGAAATACTGGAACACAGACTCTATTTTTTAAAATAAAACTGCCCTGTAATAAAATAATTTTTAAAATGATAGATTAGATCTTAAAATATACAAACAGCTTATATTATCACTTGCCTGAGAGGCTTTACCTTCTGTATGGTTTTGACTCCATTTCTGATTAAAGAAAAAAAAATGCTGTTGTGAGCATTTGGCTTCTGATTTTCCATAATTCTTATTTGTAAGCACTTTTATACTGGTACCGCCTTATAATTTACTAAGTGCTTTGCTCTTAAAGAGCACTTAGCAGAAAGAGGTGCAGAGAAATTACATCTGGCAATCATGCCAGTAAGTTTAACTACAGGACCCAGGCAATATGGGTCATTCCTTGCTTCAGGTTTCCTATCCCTGTCACAGGCAACAGGTTGCTTGTGGGCTGCTCCTGACTATGTTGAAGGAAGCATGGGGTGATTGCCTGCTGTTAAGCTGTCATTTAGGGCTCCAATGGCCCTTGGAATGCATTAGCAAGGCTCATTCAAGTGCCAGAACAAAGATAGTACAGCCAAGGACAAAGCTCAAGAAGCCTAGATTACAAGAAGCCATGTGGTCTTAGTTTCTTGTGGCGCCAACTAGCTCAGCTTTCAAAAAAAGAATGTGTCCAAATTTTTTTTCTGTGCTTTAAACAATGTGTGAATAACTTTGCCCATGCAAATAAATGACCTGTGCCTCTCCCTTGCCTATGCACAGAATGACCATATAATTTATCTCCAAACTCGAACACTTTTGAGAGTGAAAGGGGAGCTACTAATCATCACAGAAGGAGAGTGGGTGTGAAGGAGTGCTTTAAACAATGTGTGAATAACTTTACCCATGCAAATAAATGACCTGTGCCTCTCCCTTGCCTATGCACAGAATGACCGTATAATTTATCTCCAAACTCAAACACTTTTGAGAGTGAAAGGGGAGCTACTAATCATCACAGAAGGAGAGTGGGTG
The DNA here is from genome assembly GCF_000696425.1 of Galeopterus variegatus. NCBI lineage: Eukaryota > Metazoa > Chordata > Mammalia > Dermoptera > Cynocephalidae > Galeopterus > Galeopterus variegatus. The sequence continues at coordinate 163,890 of NW_007731204.1, forward strand.
TGAAGGAAGGGAAACTGGGAATGAGTGGGCACTGTGTCCTAAACCTCCCACTTCCAGAGTGAAAAAGAGGATAGGGATATAAAGGAAGTTTGCAGAAAGAGTGGTTTGAGTCAGCAGCTCTGAATTCATTTCTCCATTCTTCCCTTTCCAAAAAGACGGTGGTTTGAGGCTTCTTGCTGCCTCTGAGAAAGAAGATATTTGATATCATGTGTATTCTGTCTTCTAAGGAATTAGCTTGGTGAAACCTCGAAGTGTGTGGGCTCTAAAACCAGACCGTCTGGGTTTACATCCTAGCTCCCCACTTACTAGCTGGGTGACCAACATACTAGCAAGTTACTTAACATTTTGTGCTTCAGTTACCGAGTGAGAGTAAAGGAGAGAAGCCAGGAGGGTTGCATCGAGTGGAAATCCATCCACCTGGAAACAAGAACCAAGAAGAAAGGAGGAGGCCTCCTCATGAGGGTTAGCGTTTACGAAATACCCACCAGTGTCGGGCCCCACATGAGAACTTAAACCTTAACAACTCTGTAGGGTACATGTTTTTATCACTCTCATAATCATTATCACCATTGTGATGTTGATTTCACAGATGTGGAAATGGAAGCCCTGAAACAGTAGGTATCTTGCCCAAGGCCAAACAACTAGCAACGATTAGAATCCATCTCTGACTCTGAAGTCCATGTAACTTCTGCTATGCAAAGTCTCCCTCTCAATTGGAGTTCATGTCTACAGACTGGGGTATTCTGCTTCAGTGAGATTCCTGGTTAAACTTACCTCAACTCACCAGCAGCACACACTCTTCTAGAGTTTAGCCCTAACCTAGAAGCTCTTCTTTCCAAAGTATTTCTCCCTTCTTGGGACTTCAATGATACAGTTGTGTGACCTAGGGTAATTTATTTAATCTCTCCTTACTTCAGTTTCTGCATCTACAAAATGGGTTAAAAATTCACACCCACCTCTTGGGAGTTTTGTAAGCACTCGGTAAGCGAATACATGCAAAGCCCTCAGACTGGTGCCCAGCACGTGATAAGTGCTCACTAAATCTTAGCTGTCAATATCATGTTCCAAGTTGGCAGGAGGAAGTCAGAGAACTGGAAATATAATAACTTCATCATTGACTTGGAGGGAATGTGGGGAACCTCAGTATTCCTCTGCCAAACAAGAGGTGGGCAGGACAAACAAAAAGATTTTCCTTTCCTGCCCCCATAAAGAACCTTCCCAAGAATATAGCTCAAAGCAGCATCTCCTCCTTCACTTACATAGTAGTGAGAAATCTGTCCACATCTAGCATCATTGAAACCCAGGCCCGCAATTTCTGCCCTTGCCTACAGACACTCTCCTACTGCCTCAAATCTGCAGCATTAGCAGGCATGCAAATGATTTCACGGCTTTGCTATCTATATCCACCTGGAAAGAACAGGCCAGAGCAGAGCAGCCAAGCCTGTGAGGCACAAACACCTGAAGAAAGGTTCTTCATCTGTTAATGGAGGAGGCTGGACTCAAGTGATGATCTCTAAGGCCCTCTCCAGCTCTAACATTCTATGGGTCTTTGATTCGGAGGCACCCCTGGATTACCAGGGCACCAGAGGCTGAGCCCATTGCATTTCTCATGCATAATGGGCTAGAGAGAAGCAATTGGTGGGA
>NW_007731204.1:166539-167047 GCF_000696425.1 Galeopterus variegatus
TGGATGTCACACTTGGCATGGAACTGGGCCAAAGGAGAGGGAGGTTTCTCCAATCCCCTGAGACCTAATTCAATTCCACTAGCTGTTGGGATTCCACTTACCCTCAAGCAAGTTGCGTCTCTACAATATTGCAATGGCCTATTCTGCAGTGTAATGAGACCTTAGCAACGGGTTCTCCTGCCACCCAGTTAGGGAACTACTGGATTCTATCTATTCCTCACATTTCTCTGATTGACATCCCATAACTAGGCTCTGAAAACATACCTGCAAGGTTCATGTGTGATTTCCAGAGCTCGTGCTCTGGGCACACATGACCACAGCCATGCAAAGCGCAGCTAAGCACTGAGGTAGCTAAGCACTGAGACCCACATCTAGACCATCTATTTCAAACCTCAGTTCTTTCACACCAGGTTTGCGACCTGAACATGTTACTTAACTTCCTTTGCCTTAGACTTTTCATCTTTAAAATGGGGAGTCAAATGTAACTTCACCTTGGAAGGTTGTGGAA
>NW_007731205.1:0-1384 GCF_000696425.1 Galeopterus variegatus
GCAAAAAGATGCCCGGATCATCTATTTCACCAACTTGGTGATGTCCTCAATCATGCCACCTTTTATTAAACAAAAATTTTTAATTTCAATGAAGTCCAATTGATCAATCATTTTTTAATGTTTAGTGATATGCCATCCTTAAGCAATCTTTGCCTATTTCCAACATCATAAAAGTATTCTCCTATGTTTTGCTCTAAAACTTTTATTGATTTACATTTCATGTTTAAGTTTATGATCATTGAATCCTGAAATAGAGCTCGAGATGTATATACAAGACACACATACATACACACATCTTATGGATTGCACTGAATCTGTAGGTCAACTTGAGACAAATATGCATCTGAACACTACAAAGCCTTCCAATTCATGAAAACAGAATGCCTTCCCATTTATTTAGGTCCAATTTAATTTCTCCCAGATGCATTTTGCTATATTCAATTTGGTAGTCTNCAAGCGGCGCACTTATCCAGTGCGCCACCGGGCCGGCCCCTCAAGTTACATTTTTTTAATATTGCCAATGTCTTACACAGTTTTTGAAATTGTTATTATTGTGTTGTTTTTTTTCTTTTAGTCTTCATTGTAAGGATATAAGTGGTTTATTTACCATCCTTTCAACATTGGAGTATTCTGAGATTGTCTGTTATTTACTTTGCCAGTGAGTTGGGTACCTTCAAATCTTTTCTTGTTACACTTTAGTGTCATCTTCTTTCAGCTCAAAGAACTCCCTTTAGCATTTTTTGTAAGGCATGTCTAGTGTTGATGAATTCCCTTAGCTTTTGTTTGTCTGGGAAAGACTTTATTTCTCCATCATATTTGAAAGTTAGTTTTGCTGGATATAGAATTATTGGTTGATAATCATTTTCCTTCAGCACTTTGAATATATCATCCCAGTCTCTCCTGGTCTGTAGTTTTTCTACTGAGAAATTCACTGAGATCCATGTGGAGGCCCTGTTGAATGTTAAGTGCTTCTTTTCTCACTCTGCTTTCAGTATTCTTTCTTTGTCTTTGGTTTTTGATAATTTGATTATGAGGTGCCTTGGATGGTTCCTCTTTGTGTTGAATTTGATTTGTGACCTCTGAGCTTCCCATACCTGAATGCTGTAATTTTTCTCCATACCTGGAAATTTTTCAGCCATTATTTTCTGAAATTTGCATTCTAGATCTCTTCCTTTTTTGTCTTCTTCAGGTATGCCAATTATGCAGAGGTTATTTAGCTTTAAGGAGTCCCATTATTCTTTCAATTCACTTTCAACATTTTTTCTTTTTTTTTCCTCCTTTAATTAGATTATTTTACATGTTCTGTCTTTGAGCTCACTAATTCTTCCCTCTGTTTGATCAAGTCTACTTTTAGAGCTTTCTATCAAATATTTTAGTTCAGATA
>NW_007731205.1:2340-3574 GCF_000696425.1 Galeopterus variegatus
TTGACGGTGTCATATTTCTCTAATCTTTCTTAATCTTTGTCTTTAAGTTAATGCCTGCACAATTGAGGAGATGGCTACCTCTTCCAAGTTTTACAGGTGTTCTTTGGTGATGTTAGACCTTTTACTTTGATTCTGGTCTATTTTTTTTTTTTTTTCTTTCCATTGTCTGGTGGGTTAATCACAACCACCACCCTTTAATCCCTGCACTGGAATTAATTTGGTGTTCTCTGGTTAATTTCCTGATTGGGAGAAACTTCCTGTGGGGACCAGAACTTGAAATCTGGACCTGAGCTAAACTGATACCTTTCTGTTGTTTCTTATGCTGGAAAAAAACGTTTTGTGCAGATTGTTTTTAATTTAGTCACTTCTGGGACATTTGAGGCCACCACAAACACAACTGGACTGTATAGAAATTCCAGAATGGGACTTTCCCACAAACTGTGCTCCCTGAAGAACTATCACACTAAGTATTCTCTGCTGTGTATCACCTGTGCCAGTTGGAAGGTATATTAGCTGTCTACACTGCTCCCTGATGCCCCCTTGGTTCCCTTCCCTCCCCCACCCCAGCACTGCAGGCATTTCCTATGGGGTAGGCCACACGAGTTCCCAATGAAGTTTCACTGACCCTTGGTGATTTCTTCCTCCAGTCAGCTGTAGCCCCTCCCTCCCACATGGGCACCAGGGGAAGCTTGCGTGCAGCTTTGCTGGCCTGGGAAATAGGATGGTGCAGTCCAAAGTGATGTCTTTTTTTTTTTTTCTTTTTGCCAGTGGCCATGGCACCTTTTTCCCTGCATACTCCAATCCAAAGACCTTCATGTAAAGGGTGCTGCCACAGCTTTGCCATCTCCAAGTAGTTTCTCCATGTGCTGGTAACTGCTTCATTCACTGTGTCATGCTGGCCGGGAAACATTCAGGTCTAGGTCTGATTAGAGTGATTACCCCTCCCACTCGTTGTGGCATTCTATGCCTTATGAAGTCAGTAGGTCTCTTCTCCTCTTCTAAGTTCCAGTGATTCAGGATGGTGGTTTCTCTGTTTTGATAGTTGTAAGTTAATATTTTGGGGGCAAAAAGATGCCCGGATCATCTATTTCACCAACTTGGTGATGTCCTCAATCATGCCACCTATTTTTAAACAAAATTTTTAATTTCAATGAAGTCGAATTGATCAATCATTTTTTTAATGTTTAGTGATATGCCATCCTTAAGCAATCTTTGCCTATTTCCAACATCATAA
>NW_007731205.1:4498-5811 GCF_000696425.1 Galeopterus variegatus
TTTATTTAGGTCCAATTTAATTTCTCCCAGATGCATTTTGCTATATTCAATTTGGTAGTCTTGAATAGCTTTCATATTTATCTCCTGGTGTTTGATATTTTCATTTAGTCAAATATGTTAATGTATATTTTAACAATTTTATTAAGGTATAATTAAACTGCATATATTTAAAATGTACTATTTCATAAGTTTTGACATAAGTGTACAACTGTAAAACCATTACCACAAACAAGATAATGAACATATTACCATTCCCCAGAAGTTCTATAGAGTCATAGTGGAATCACTCCCTACTACCCATTTCCTTTCTATCTCCAGCCCCCACACTACTGATCTGTTTCTGTCACTATATATTAGTTTGTATTGACTACAGATTTATAAAAATGGATTTATATAAATAAATTTACATAAATTATATAGATTTGTATAATTCACTTAGCAAGTGAAATAAGCAAGGCAAAACCCAGCACATACTGGATAGTCACTTAATTATTTTGAGATTTATTCATGTTTCAATATATAAGGGTACTTCAAAAAGTTTGTGGAAAAATAGAATTAAATGATAATATGAATCTTTATGTGAACTTTTTGAAGATTCCATCATATGCCAATAGTTCGTTCATTTATAGTGCTAAATAATATTCTGTTGCATGGATACACCACAAATTGTTTATCCATTCATTCTTTGATCAATATTTGGGTTGCTTTTAGTCACTGGCTGTTGCAAATACAGCTACTAAGAATGTTCATGCAGACGTTTTTGTATGAGCATATGCTTTTATTTCTCTGTGATAATTCCTAGGATTAGAATAACTAAGTCATACGGTAGAAGGTATAGGATTAATTTATTTTTAAGAAATTATCAAACTGTTTTCCAAAGGAATATGTTATTTCACATTCTCATCAGAAGGGTATGGAAGTAATTCCATGACATTGTCAGCACTTGGTATGGTCAGTTTTTTTGTTTTTTGGTTTTTTAATTTTAGCCATTTTAATAGATGTAGTGGTACCACAATGTGGTTTTAAATTTCATCTTTAAGTACCAATAATTCATGCGCTTATTTACCAGATATATACCTTCTTTGATAAAGTGTCTTTCAGCTTTATAGTGTACTTCCTAAATTGGGTGGTTTTCTTTTTATAGAGTTTTGAAAGATTGTTACATACAATGAATAAGAACTCCTTATCATGTATGTGATATGCAATTATTTTCTGGCATTCTACATCTTGTCTTTTCACTTTTTTAACAATGCCTTTCAAAGAGCAGAACTTATTAATTTTGATAGAGTCTGATTTGTCCATTTCTTTCTTTC
>NW_007731205.1:6461-8480 GCF_000696425.1 Galeopterus variegatus
TTTCTTTCTTTCATTCTGTTGTGTCTATCAAATCTTTTCATAACTTAAGGCCACAAAGATTTTCTTCAATGTTTTATACTAGAAAAATTATACCCTTAGTTCTTACATTTAGGTCTATGATTCATTTTAAGTTAATTTTGATATGTGGTATGAAGTGTGGATCAAAGTTCATTTTTCTGCATATGCATATTTACATTTTCAAGTATATTCACTGAAAAAATATCTTTTCTCCATTCTACTGCTTTTGCAAGTTTATTGAAAATCTATTGACTGTGTGTGGATCTATTTTGGGACTACTGGTTCTGTTCCATTGACCTATCTGTCTATCTGGATGATAATACCACATTATATTGATTAATGTAGCTTTATAATAAATCATAAGGTCAGGTAGCACAAGTCCTCTGAATTTGTTCTTCTCTTTTGGAGTTGGTTTTGGCTACTAGGCCCTTTGCATTTTCTTATGAATTTTAAAATTAGTTTGTCAATTTCTATAAGAAATAGACACATTTATTATTAAAGAATAAAATTGTCAGTCATCTCAGAGTCCATATTAAGAAAGTAAGAAAAGAGAAAAGCAAATTAAGCACAGAGTGAGCAGAAGAAAGAAATAATAAATATCTTAGGGAAACATAATAAAATAGGAAAGAAAAAAATCAACAAAACCAAATATGTCCTTATGATGAATTGACTCTTTTGTCATTAAAAAATGAACTTCTTACTCCCTAATAATTCCGCCCTCATTAAATGGGTTGGGAAGTATGCTCTCCTTCATTTTTAAAAATAAATACATTTTACCGTGTATACTTATGGAATACATGTGTTGCATGTTGTTATTCCTACATTAATTTTAGTGTTAGTTTTTTTTTTGTTGTTGTTGTTGTTCTTTGTAAATCTTAGCAAGATAGGTCATTTTTTATGATTTGAACACTGACCTATTTACCTTTTGACCTTTAAAGTGTTTTTCTTGGAAGTAACACATAGTATAGCACTGATTTTTACTCAATATGACCACCTCTGACTTGGTTAAGACTTTATTTTTTAGAGCAGTTTTGGGTTCTCAGAAAAACTGAGATGACGGTGTAGAAATTTTCTGTATACTGCTGCTGCCACATATGTAGAATCTCCTTCATTATCAACATCCCATGTGAAGTAGCACAATTTTTTTAAATTCAATGTTATTTATATTGATTTTTGTGGAGTCCAGTGTGTTGTTTTAATACATTCGTTCTTGCATGATGATTCACTTAGTGTAGATAGCATAGTTTTGTATCCATTAGTTTACTCCTTACCTTCCTCCATACCCCACCCCTCCTAGCCTCTGATAACCATTATTTCATCCTCTTCTTTAAAAAGAAAAAGATAAACACAAAGATTAATATCCGTATTGCAAAAAGAATTGTTAAAAATGAATTAGAAAATTCTAGCCTGAAATTTGGTGAAGGACATGAGAAGACAAGTCACACACTTAAAGACATATGCATGGTTAATAAGTATCTTCTGGGATCTGGTTGCAGGCAGGGGTAGGGTTGAACTGGCACCATCTTTCAGACATCATCCCAGACATGGGGCCAGGTTCCGTTGCTGGCCTGGATGGGCAGCAGCGGTGGTGGTAAAGGCAGGACTAGGTCCCAAGACCTCCATCTCACCGTACTCCCCAGGGGGTGGGCTGGCTTTAGTGGCACATTTATTACAATTGATGAAGATACATTGATACATCATTGTCACCCAACGTCAATAATCCAGTTATTTACATTAGGGTTTATTCTTGGTGTTGTACATTTTGTGGGTTTGAACAAATGTGTACTAACATGTATCCACAATTATGTGATCATGAAGAGTATTTTCACTGCCCTAAAAATACCATTTGCTCCACGTATTCATCTCCTTATTCCCTCTAAATCCTGGCAACCACTACACTTTTTACTGATTTTTGTTTGTTTGTTTTTGTCTACACTCTCGGATTTTTCACATAGGGGATCATATCAGCTCAAAACAAAGGTGTTTTTTTTTTTTTCTTTC
>NW_007731205.1:9089-11209 GCF_000696425.1 Galeopterus variegatus
TTTCACTGCCCTAAAAATACCATTTGCTCCACGTATTCATCTCCTTATTCCCTCTAAATCCCGGCAACCACTACACTTTTTACTGATTTTTGTTTGTTTGTTTTTGTCTACACTCTTGGATTTTTCACATAGGGGATCATATCAGCTCAAAACAAAGGTGTTTTTTTTTTTTTTCTTTCCAATCTGTATACCTTTTATTTATGTATCTTATTTTCTTGCACTGGCTTGGACTTCCAGTACAATGTTGAGAAGGAGTGATGAGACAGGACATCCTTGCCTTGTTTCTGACCAGCCCTGAGTTTTAATTAGGGTATTTAGACCACTTACATGTAAGATGAGTGTTGATATGATTGGGTTTAAATCTATCATTATTAATATTTGTCTTCTATTTAGTCAATCTATTTTTTGTTCCCTTGTCCCCAAATTCTGCTGTCTTTTGCAAAGTATTTTATGTGATGTTACATATGTTATAAATACCGGAGTATTCTCTTTGCCTCATAGTGTTGGATATCTTATAAAGTGATTTAAATAATGATAATAATGCTTTACATTTACCCACATAGTTACTATTTCTGTGGCTCTTCATTCTTTTGCATAGATTCAGATTTCCATTTTGTATCATTTTCCTTTAGCCTGAAGGACTTCTTCTAACACTCTTGTAATGTGGATTTGGTGACAAAATATTCTTTCAGCTATTTTTCTTAATGTCTTAAGAAGTCTTTATTTTGTCTTCATCTTTAGAAGATATTTTTCACGGGTAAATACATTTGGATTTAGAGCTTTCTTTTCAGTACTTTAAAGATCCAGTGGATGCTTTTGTTCCCAATCTCAGACATTGTAGTTTTCATCTCTAAAGCTGATTTGAGGTCTTATGAAAAATATCTTCCAAGAGAGTAAAGAAAAAAAAGTCAGAAACAGGATGAAAATGTCTGTAAAATACATATCTGATAAAGGATGGGCATTTAAAATAAAAAACATTTTATGGTATCATAAAATATACAAAGAACTCATAAAACTCAACAATAAGAAAACAAACAACCCAATTAAAAAATGGGTCAAAAACCTCAGAAAAGAAAATATAAAGATAGCAAACAAACATACAAAAATGCTCAACATTGTATGTCATTAGGGAATTGCAAATTAAAATAATGAGATATCACTACCCAATCCATTAAAATGGCTAAAATCCAAAACACTAACAACACCAACTGCTGGTGAAGACACGGAGCAACAGGAACTCCCCTTTCATTGTGGTAGGAATGCAAAATGGTACAGCCACCTTGGAAGACAGTTTGGCAGTTTCTTACAAAATTAAGTATGGCTCTTACCATGTGATCCAAAAATCATCATGAGAGGTCTTAAAGTTGTAAGACTGCAAGATTGAGACAAGGAAATGTGAAAAAATGTAGGTAGAGGCACTTAAAGGAGCGAACAAAGGTATGTGGATCTTTGTATTTTCATAAATGCTTATGATAATACAGCTATCATAAAGTTAGATGAATGCCTTGTCTAGGAGCTGCCAGTCTGTCCTGTTTTATATCCTTAGCCACTCCAGTATTTTTCTCAATGGACCCATGAATCGAGTAGTCATGATATAGGAATGAAGGCTATATATGAGTCCATCAGCATGAGTTTCATTTTTTTCAGGAAGAGTCTCAGTAGGAGTAGAACCACAAAATTTGACTTGATATCAGCAGATACCAAAGCTGAGTCCTCAATATGATAACATCCCTCTAGGAAACCAACCAACCACTTTGTAACTACTTAATTATAAGTGGTCCATTTCACACTAGAAGAGGCAAGTGATTTGATCTAACTAGCATTGATATTCTGAGTATGAAGTCTTTCCTCCACACAGTCATTGCCAGTGCTATTAATTGAGGCTCATGGTGAAAGGGCAGATGGATGAAGGAAGCACCTGAGACCCGGGCTGACAGTTCACCAGAGAAGTTCCACTTTATTCAAGGACTGTGCATATATTTATAGGGAGCTGCGTTCCAGGTTTGGATAGGGGGTGGACGGGGTGATAGCTGATTGGACGGGGCTGGGCGGGGGGTGAGCCTTCACCTGTGACTGGTTGAGGTTTGGCACCGGCGGGCTTTTACTGTGGAGAAGAACCC
>NW_007731205.1:11892-14151 GCF_000696425.1 Galeopterus variegatus
AGGGAGTGCCTTCCCCCTCCCCCTCCACTTGAGTGCCCACAATATCCTTACATTCCTCCCTTTTTCCTCTGTTGTGGGAATGGATCATCATAATCTCCGAGCTGCTTCCTGCTGAATGGGGGTGTAGTAGGGGAAGAGGAATTGGGAGGAGACAAGAGACCCACCATTAGGCCCCAGAGAAAAGCAGAAGATACAGTGATTTCAAAGGGGGAAAACTCTAGAAAAGTTCCCTGAAGCCACAGGTCAGTTATTTGCTGAGTCCAGTGTGTGTAGGAGGTTGTAGGGAAGAGCATCCAGGCATCCGTGGCCAAAACTTCCAGGAACAGGGACCATTGGTGATGTAGATCCATTTAACAGTGGGTTAGCCGATCCGATGAAGAGCGGGTAGGATCCTCGGTTGCCAGGAGCTGGTAATTTCTAAGTAAAAGCTGGTTAAAAGTTTGGTTAGAAATTCTCCCGAGTTGAGTTTGAATGAATTTTATAATGCAGGGCAGAAAAAGACAGGCTATAAATATAACAGCGAGGGGTCCTAATATTGGTCATACCCAAGTGAAAAGTGAGCCTTGGAAAAAAGAGGAGAAAGGGTCAGGGCGGTTGGCTCTGTGGTCTGAGGCTAGGTTGGTGAGTTTGACAATATTGGTTTCTACTAGTCCTGATTCATTGATATAATAGCAGCATTCTTTCCAGAGGAAGATGCAAGTGCCGCCCTTTTCTGCTGTGAGGAGGTCTAGTGCGTGGCAGTTCTGTAGGGTAACTTTAGCTAGGGAGGTGATTTGTCTTTGTAAGGCGGATAGAGATTCAGCTGTGGAGGTGAGGGCCTTTTGTAGTTTGTTATTAACGTCTTTTACCACCCATAGAGTGTGTCCCAAGGCTCCACCTGACAGGCCAGTTGCAACAATTGATGTTGTTAAGGACATTCCCACTAGGACTGGGAGAAAGGCGGCTCGACGCTGTCTTGGGGGTGGATGGAAAAGGTGGAAAAGTTCTGCGCGGGAATAAAAGGTTAGTTGGGGAATGACAGTGACTAGGTAGCAAGGGATGGAGGTATTAGGAAAGATAAAAGTGGAAAGGGTTCCATTGCACCAAAAAAAAGGTGCCCGGTGGGGACATTGTGTGGCTTGTGATGGTGGAATTTTTAGTGCAATGGAATGAGGAATGGGGTGAGGGGGTGGATGATCCCAAAAAACAGTGATAGGACACTAGAGTGTGGTTGGGGGTGTTATCAGGGTCCCATAGAAGAACATCAGGAAGGCTGAGGGGTGTAGAGGAAGAGTTGGAAGGGAGTGAGGTAATGTTTACAGGGACAGCAGCCAGAAGTGGGCGTAGCAAAGATGCACAAAGGAAGCAATTGTTAGGAGGGGTGGAGTTGAAGAAAGTCTGGTTAAGGAAGATAACAGTTTCAGAAATAATTTGTTGCCAAGTGTAGATGGGAGAGGGCTGGTTGGCGGTGTTTATCTCTGAGGAAAGGGTTTCTTCTTGCTGAGAAATGCGAGTATGTATACTAGATAAGGCAACGTGATTTTTTATGAGGACATATGTGCAGGAGATTTCAAATTGTCCGCAAGGGAGAGAACTGACCAAGACATCACAGTAGAAAGACCCAACAACTATCCCAGCCCACCTGGAGTCCCAGGGGTCATGAATGAATAATTGGAATGTGTACCCGTCCTGCCTGCTCCCAACCCGCCAAAAGATTTGGTTTCTTTGGGGCACCTTTGGATCATGATACCAACATGACCAGTATGGGCATCCCCCATAAGTTTCCAGCCACCAGTGACAATAATCTTTGGTTTGATCAAAAAGAAAACACAGATATGGGTAGGAGGCTTGAGGGATTAGTTTACTCCCTGTAAGGGGGATGGTAATGAGACTTTGGCATCCAGCTGGAGAACAGTCCGCTGTGGAAGGGAGTAGTTTGGTGGTTTTACCTTGTTCTCCTGTATAAGTTTCTCGCACCATGAACCACCAAATGTACGGGGACTTAGAGGCACCTACTAGGCACAGTAAGAGAAGCAGGATAACGTTAACGGGAGTGGTCATTGTTACTGTAATGGAGAGAGACTTGGGAGTCGGGATAATTGGAGTTTGAGGGGGTTAGAGGGATGAGGAGTGCAGGCAAAAGTTTCAGTTTCTTGAAAGGGTGTGTCTTGAACTTGCAGGGTACACGTCGGTTCTGCAGGATCCGTTGGTGAGGTCGGGAAGCAGGGTTTTAACCTAGAAATGTGGATCCATGGAGTTACTTGGTGGTTTGGTAGGGAA
>NW_007731205.1:15070-15622 GCF_000696425.1 Galeopterus variegatus
TCCCACTTAGGAGTTAAAGGACCTTGTGGCTCTGGGGAGGTATAGAATACTAAATCCCCAGGGTGTACTGTGGGGGTGTTTTGGGAGGTGGTAGGATTAGGCAATAGCCAATCCTGGTGCTTCCAGAGTTCAGCTCGAAGAGGGGAGAGTAACGGGATTGCTAGGTTGGAGGGTATGGTTTCTTGTTTAGGGATGATTCCTGGAGGTAAAGGGGACCTCCCATACATTATTTTGAAAGGGGAGAGGTTTGAAGGTTTTCTTGGGAGGACTCTGAGTTTAAACAAGGCTAGGGGTAAAAGGCGAGTCCAGTCGAGGTGAAGTTCTAGAGAAAGTTTAGTAAAGATGTCTTTTAGAGCCCTGTTGGCACACTCAACTTTTCCTGAGGCCTGGGGCCATTAAGGACAGTGTAAGTGCCAAGGGAGGGAGAGGGCTTGCGATAAATTTTGTATTATTTGAGCAGTGAACTTCGGACTGTTGTCCATTTGTATGGAAGAGGGCATTCCAAACCTTGGGATAATCTGGGAGAGGAGTATGGAAGCCACACTGGTGGCC
>NW_007731205.1:15664-16586 GCF_000696425.1 Galeopterus variegatus
AGGTATCTACCATTACTAGGAGATATTGCTGATGTTTAACAGGAGGCATGTGGGTGAAATCTATCTGCCAGTCTGTGGCAGGGATATTACCCCTAGCTTGATGTGAGGGATATGGTTTGGCTTTTAAGGGAGTGTTAGGGTTGGTACGTTGGCAGATGGAGCAATTGCGAGAGATTTTTGTAGAAGAGCTTTGTCTAGAGATTTTCTGTAAGAGAGTTTTATCAGCTGGGGTTAGAGGAAAAAAGGTTTGGAGGAAGAGCGTTAAACTTCGAGGGTTTGAGTGGAATAGATCATGGAGAAGGTGGAAAAGAGAAGATTTATCATCTGGTGTTGGGGCGGGATTGTCTGAAGTACCTGGCAGGAGGGGGAGGAGCGTGATGTCTGGAGTGAGAGGACCTGCAGCAGCAGCCATTCGGGCTGTCTGGTCTGCTATAGTATTTGCCTGTGTTATGGGTGAGTTGTCCTTTTGATGTGCTTTGCAGTGGGAGACTCCTAACTGCTTGGGTAGCCGAGAGGCTTCAAGGAGTTTGTCTATTAAGGCAGAATTGGTTATAACATTGCCTTTGGTGTTGAGCAATCCTCTTTCCTTCCAAATTGCTGCATGGGATATAAGTATGTGGAAAATGTATTTGGGATCTGTGTATAGGTTAAGAGATTTTCCTTCTGCCAGTATACAGGCCCGAGTGGCCGCAATGAGTTCAGCTTGTTGGTTAGTGGTGCTGGATGGTAATGGCTGAGCTTCTATAATTGAATTTAAAGAAACCACAGCATAGCCTGAACAATGTTCAAACCCGCTCCTGAACGAGGACCCATCCGTGAACCAGGTGTAATCAGCCTCAGGCAGAGGGCACTCAGAAATGGAGGAGTGACAAGGAATGAAATTTTGAAGGGCTTCCAGACAGTCATGGACCGGGGTGTTGAG
>NW_007731205.1:17572-54746 GCF_000696425.1 Galeopterus variegatus
TTAAGAAGGGAAGCGGTGTCAGCCTGTGATTGTTCCCAAGAGGGACTACAGAGCAAGAGGTCATCTACGTATTGTAGAAGAGTTGATTGTGGGTGGGAAGAGTGAAAATGTTTAAGGTCTTGGGCCAGCACTTGACCAAAAAGGTGAGGGCTATCCCAGAATCCCTGGGGGAGGACAGTCCAGGTGAGTTCTTCAGAGTGTCATGTATTGGAGTCAGTCCAGGTAAAGGCAAATATGTCCTGGGAGGCGGGGTTCAGGGGGATGGGACATCTAGGACTGAATAATGAGTTGCAGAAGCCGGAACCTGGGATAAAAGAGTATAGGGATTGGGCATTAAAGGATGGATAGGAACAACAGCGGCATTAATTAAGCGGAGGTCTTGGACTAGTCAGTAACACCCATTTGCTTTTTTTACTGCCAGGATGAGGGTGTTGAAAGGTGAGTGGATAGGGCGAAGGTATCTCTTTTTTAGGAGATCTTCGACAATGGGTTGGAGTCCATGAAGTGCTGTGGTGCTGAGGGGGTACTGAGACTGATGTATATATTTGGAGGGATCTTTTAGCTGAATTGTAATAGGTGTGCAATGTGCGGAGGAGTGTTTAGCGGTGGCCCATACAACAGGGTTTATAGGGTATGATAAAGAAGGGTATGTTTCCTGATTGCCTTTGGGGAGGAGTGCTAATAGGAAAGGGGTTATAGGAGATGGGGGGAATATGGAAATGGAAACATGTAGCCGAGCGAGAATGTCTCGACCCAATAAGGGAATGGGACATTGAGGCATGACCAGAAACAAGTGGGAAAAAGGAGAGGGAACGCCTTCAATATGGCAAGTTAGTGGAGGTGTTCTGCGGGGGTATATATGTTTTCCTCCTACCCCGACTATAGGAGAGAGGTTAAGTGTGGTTGGACCCTGAAACTCCTTTAAGACCGAGAAAGTGGCTCCTGTGTCCAGGAGGAAAGAGACAGGTCGACCATCCACAACAATAGTTACCCTGGGCTCGCTTTTTGTGATGGTCATGGTTGGGAAGGAGCCAGGGCCCTGTCAGTCCTCTTCCTCTTCAGCTAGTCCCACCAGAGGTGCTTGAGGTGCCCAGCATGGCTGGGGCTTGTTAGGCCAGTCTCCCCTTCGGGTGAGTGGACAGTTGGAGCCCCAATGTCCCACTGTTTTACATTTAGGGCACGGCTTGGTAGGAGTCCTGGGTGAGGGGCAATCCCGTGACCAATGACCCTCTTTGCCACAGTTAAAGCAAGCTCCAGGGGGAGTCTTGGAGGCAGAGGGTTTGGAGGGGCGCTTGGAAGGCTGTGTAATTATTTGAGCCAACATTTGGAGGTTGGCCAAATCAGTCTTTTGTTTGTGCCATTCCTTTTCCCGTTCCTTTTCCTCTTCTCTATTATGAAAGACCTTGAAGGCCACCGATAAGATTTCAGTCTGGGGAGTAGCGGGGCCCTGTTCCAGTTTTTTTAAATTTAGCTTTAATGTCGGGGTAAGATTGGGCCAAAAAGTATGTCATAAGGACATGGCACCCGTCTTCTGAGGTGGGATCTCTGTTGGTGTATTGTTGAAGAGCCCGAGTTAGTCGATTAAGGAACTCAGATGGGGTTTCTTCCCTTTTTTGGTGAACATACTGGACTTTCTGGAAATTAACAACTTTGTGAGCGGCCTTTTTAAGACCGGCCAGGAGGCAGGAACTGAAGTGATCTCTGGCCTGGATTCCCTGTGGCGTGTTGTAATCCCAATGTGGATCCTGTTCGGGGACTGCCTGGGGGCCAATGGGGAGGGCAAGGTTTATGCGGTGGGCCTCATCTGCATGGGTCCGAGCTGCGCCCCAGACACGGTCGCGTTCCTTGGGAAGGAGGGTGTTGGCCAGGAGCATATAGATGTCATGATGGGTGAGACTGTATGCCTGAAGGACCCATTGAAATTCTTTAATGTAAGTAGAGAGGTCGGTGGTGAAGGACCCTAACCTCTTTTCTAGCTGGGCGAGATCGGCTAATGAAAAGGGAATGTGTACCCTAACAACCCCCTCGGCACCAGCTACTTCGTGGAGAGGAGCCATGGTAGAGGAAGGGAGGAGTCCCCAGGAACGAGTTACAGGGGGGCTAAAGGAAGGTGCCAGGTAGGTGAAATGGGAGTCGGCAGGGAATAAGATGGCGGCAAGGTGGGGCTAGGAAATGGCGGGACAAAAGATGTCAGCGGAGGAAATGATGGGGCGAGAGAAGATGGTGGCAAAGCTGCTTGTGGGGGTTGAGGGACAGGAAATGGCAGCAAGGTGGGACTGGAAGAAACAGGAGAGGAGGAGGCAGGAGGGAGAACAGGTTGACTAGGTGAAGCAGAAGATGGCGGCGGAGTTAACTGAGGGGATTGGGGAGCAGAGGGAGTTACAGGAGGAGGAGACCTGTTCAGAGCGGGTTTGTCCACAGGGTCAAAATTATCGGAAGTAGGGGGTAGTGGAGGCAGTGAGGATAGAGGGGGGTTGGAAGCAAGGAGTACCTGGGAAGGAGAACAGGTGAGACAGAGAAAGGGATTTTGGGCAAGCAGGTGGAAAGCCTCAACATATGGAATCCTCTTCCATTTTTTCAGGCACTGGCAGTAATTAAAGAGATCCCGGAGAATGTCGGGATCAAGTGTGCCCTCAGGGGGCCACTTATTTTGGTTATCTAGGGGATAATAAGGCCAATCTTGTGTGCAAAATTTAGTGAGGAGTTTGGATTTAATATCAGGCTTGAGGGATAGGGTGGTGAGGTTGTTTAAAAGACATTGTAAAGGTGAATCACCCTGGAGGGAGGAGGCGGAAGCTCCCATTCCGAAAAGGATTAGAGATAGAGAGAAGGTTTAAAAGGAGGATTGGAATGAGCCCTTCAGCTGGATGAGAATGATGGGACTCAGAGGGCATCCCCAATGAGTCGTGCCGTTCCCAGGGGATGGGTTCAAGGATGAACCCAGGAAGGAGGGGGATGTAGGTCTTCACCTAGACCCTCACTTCCCGTAGGCAAAGATGCCTGGAGCCGGAAGGGACCTAGCACGCTAGGGTTTTGATGGACGGCGGAGGTCCAGGACCCGGTAGGAGGAAGGTTAAAAGGAGTGAGAGAAAGAGAGAGGAATGGGGGCTTAGCCTCTGGGGCCAGGGGAATGTGATTAGGGTGAAGGTTTAAATAATCTACAAGCCTGACAAAAGAAAAAAGGGGGCTTACCTAACGGATGACCGGTGGTGAGTGAAGGAAGCCAGCGCCGGAGAAAATAGACGAGGGCGGACCGTCAGTCCCGGGGGGGTCGCGGAGGAGTCCAAGGAGGTCCAAGGAAGGAGTCCCCTGGTGCGGGGTGAACTCCTCCTGGGTTTCGGCACTAATGAAAGGGCGGACGGATGAAGGAAGCACACGAGACCCGGGCTGACAGTTCACCAGAGAATTTCTACTTTATTCAAGGACTGCGCGTATATTTATAGGGAGCTGTGTTCCGGGTTTGGATAGGGGGTGGACGGGTGATAGCTGATTGGATGGGGCTGGGCAGGGGGTGAGCCTTCACCTGTGACTGGTTGAGGTTTGGTGCCGGCAGGCTTTTACTGCGGAGAAGAACCCAGAAGGGCGCCATATTGCCAGGGAGTGCCTTCCCCCTCCCCCTCCGCTGGAGTGCCCACAATATCCTTACACATGGAGCATTTGTCTTACCAATATATATAACATTGCTTCAGAGCAGAGAATTTACCTTATGGCGAAGGAAGTGCAGTAGTATGCAAATGACCAGGGGGTCCTCTTGTCCTGCCACATGCCACATCACCTGTATCTGTTGACATGGTATAATACCAAAACTACCACTCAAAGGTCCACCCATATCACCAGCTTGGGATTAGAGAGGCACAGGCATCTAAAGCAAAAACACACAAGTGAGATTATATCAATCTAAAATGCTTCTGCACAGCAAAGGACCTACCAACAAAATGAAGAGACAACCTATAGAATAGGAGAAAGTGTTTGCCAACTACACATCAGACAAGGGGCTAACATCCAGAATATACAGGGAACTTAAATGATTCAACATCAAAAATCCCATAAAAACAAAAGACAAACAAAAAACCCAAATAACCCGATTAAAAACTGGACAAAGGACTTGAATGGACATTTCTCAAAAGACAACGACATACAAATAGCCAACAGGCACATGAGAAAAATGCTCAAAATGGCTAAACTTCAGGGAAATGAAAATTAAAACCACAATGAAGATATCATCTCACTCCAGTTGGAATGGTTTACTATCAACAAGACAGAAAACAAATGGTGGCAAGGTTGTGGAGAAAAGGGAGCTCCCATATTGTTGGTGGCAATGTAAATTGGTACAGCCATTGTGAAAAGCAGTATGGAGTCTTCTCCAAAAGCAGACCTACCTTGGGACCCAGCTATCTCACTACTGGGTATATACCCAAAGGGAATGAAATCAATATAGCAAAAAAAAAAAAAAATGCCTGTATTCTCATGTTCATCACAACACTATTCACAATAGTCAAGAAATGGAATCGACCTAATTTGCTAACAGATGAACGGATTTAAAAACTGTAGTATACATATGCAATAGAATAATATTCAGCTATAAAAAGAAATGATACCCTATCATTCGCAGCAATATGGATGGAATCGAAAAAGCATCATGTTAAGGGAAGTAAGTCAGGCATAGAAAGACAAATACCACATGGTCTCACTCATATGTGGAAGATATTAAAAAAGCAAACAAACAAACAAACAAAAAACCCACGTGGTTCTCATAGAAGTAGAGAGTCGAATCATGGCGACCTGAGGCCAAGAGGAGAGGGAAGTGGAAGGAGGACTAATGGGTACAAAACTAAACCATCTAACCCAAGTGAATCATTGTGCAAGTATACGCATGCATTGAAACAACACACTGCACTCCACAAATAAGTGTTAAAATAAAAAATAAATACAATAAGTAAAACTTCAAAAACCTAAAGACAAATTACAAATCTTTAAATCAGACAGGAAGAAATGATACACTTCTTATCAGGGAGCACCAAGTCTGACCATGTATTTCTCATCTGAAATCATGGAGGCCAGAAGAAAGTGGCGCATTTTTCATATACTGAAAGAAAATAACTGTCAAGCACAATTCTGTACCTGGAAAAACTGCCCCTCAAGAATGAAGGGGAAATAAAGACATTGTCAAATGAAGAAAACTAAAAATAATTGTCACTAGCAAAGCTACCCTTACAGAATGGCTATAGAAAGTTCTTTCAACAGAAAGAAAATGACTAAAGAAGAAATCTTGGAACATCAGGAAGAAAGAAAGAACAAGGGAAAGATCCGAAATATGGGTAGATATCATAGAAATTATTTCTTCTCGTAAGTTTTATAAATTATATTTTATGATCAAAACAAAAATTATAAGCTGGTACACTTCCCTCTGTGTAACAGAGATGAAAAAAGAAAGAATAACACATGAATGAGGCCTGGAGGGACTGCAGCCCATCAGGGGAGCAGCCGCAATTCAAATAGCTTTTCTTTTTATTGACAAGACAAGGGAGTTTCACAAGAAAAATAAGTTGATTCAATCATCAAAGAAAGACATAAAAACAAAGGCAGTGTAAAAGTCACAGCAGTAAAATTAACAATGTGACATTCCAGAATGCAATTTTGTAAAACTTAAGTCAATCCACCAACAAACAGCTTGCCCTTAGCAAACATTTTCTTTTTTGACATCTTTCCCTACAGCATTTTCCTTAACTCAACTTAACAACAATCAGTAGCTTAAATAGTCAATAGTCCTTCAAGTCAGGAATTGAACCAGTGACCTAAAATAGTCAAAGTACACAATCCCATCCCTAAACAGTGAATAGAATTGATTAGGTGGGCTTTTGCCAAGTTATCTGTGGACTTTTGTCCCCTAACCGAGAGCTTTAGCTCCATTCATGCATTTACATAAAAATCCTATTCTAAGATCAAAGGAGAATCAAGATTTCTAACCCCTCAACAATAAGCTATCTAATACTTAAGACAATGATATTTAAAAGTGGTGAAGATAAAAAGATCTAAATGGAAGTAAGGTTTCCACACTGAAAGAATCACTGTTGCTGAAGTTCTGGGGAAGGAAAATCATTACATATGTACCTGTGACAATGATTTAGAGGGGAGAGAGCACTGGTTGGGCAAAGATTGCAGTAAAAATGATGGGGAGTGCTCATATACTGGATATAATTTTAACGTAGAGCCAATGGAATTTGGCTGATCTAAGAGTGGGCTCCTTGTTTTTGAATCTGTTGATGAAAAAAAATAGACAATAACAAAACAGAAATAATACCAACTCAGAAAGTTGTTAAGGGAATTATATGAAATAATACATTTCAGGTTCCCAGCACATGATTAAAGATCAACAGATGTCAAATTTTTCCCTTTTCCACTTGCAAAATTTCTTTTTGGAGTGTCTTTTTATCATTTGTGACTCTTCTTTCTCCTACTCATGTTGTATTCTTCTTCCTATCAAACATTCTCAGAAAAAAATCTGTTTGTAAGTATTCTTCAACATATGAATACAGAAGAGAACTATGTATGCATGCACATACAAATACAAACTAATGGTTGAGCAGCCTTTCCATGAAGTTTAATATAACTAAAGAAAGGACATCTTAATTCAAAAGAAAAAAATCTTATTCTGTAATTTTGAATCTAATTGTACTTAAAAGACATTGAGATAAGGAATTCAATAGTCCTGACGTAATCTAAATGTTAACAGTGGATCTTTCTGTATCTACACTTTATCCCAGCACCTAGTAATGGTAGACAGTAAATATTGGTTAAGAAATAAATGAATGCATATATCCTCTTCACATACAGATGACAAGTGCAAAAAGAACAAGAGTTGAGCTTATTTGTCTCTATGTTTCAATCTGTTTCTTAGTTTATATTTAGCACCTAGAAAAGTGTTTGGCAAAGCAAATATGGTAGTCGTTGCATGGATGCATGCATTTATCTGTGGGCTGAAGAGTACTATGATGCCTTTACAAATACGGGCACATACACTAGCAGGTACTCCACTAACTCTGAAAGTCCCATCAATTGGGAATTGAATCTATAAATATTTGAGCAATAATATATGTTATGATCGTGAATTTTTTTCCCCTCTCTAAGTCTCAGTTTTCTTGTCTCGAAAAGGAGGATATCCTTATCTTCTGGGTTTCTAAATAGAGCAAAAAAATCTACATCATTCCCACCATAAATATGATAACTATGTGAGCTAATACATATGCTAATTAACTAACTTTAGTCAATCCACGATCTATATATACTTCAAAACAGCATATTGTACACAATAAATACATACAATTTTATTCGTCAGTTAAAAATTAAATAAATACATTAATTGAATAAAATAAGCAACAGCTACACCACCAACAACAAAACCACATCAATGGAAAAGTGCAGAGCAAGGCAAGATTTGGCCTGCTTTAAGAAGCTGGTTTCCTGAGCTCTAATTGTGCTGTGTTGAAAGAGTGAGAAATCTGATTTTACCCATAAAGATGTAGATCAAAATAAGAAATTCAGCATTCTATACTTTCTCAAAGCCCTGCAGAGATGTCACCTTTAATTTTTATTACTCAGAGAACTGGTTGGTAAGGTACCACTCAGATCCCAACATTCACTTTCCATTTTCAATTATGCATCAATAAGAGAATAGGAGGTGGGAGCATATCCTATAAAGTTAAATTTGAAAGTATCGTAGCATCAATTCCATATGTAGGAAAGTCAAATATCCTATTTTGCCTGAGATTGTACCAGTTTACTCTTTGGAGTAATTATTAATTGTGTACCTATTTTTTTCTCAAAAGCATTCTAGTTTGAATGATAAATTGTATGACTGTCCTGTACAGATGTTGCAAAACTTGAACACTGGGCAGAAAGATAGGCAGGTAATGAGTGTTATGAGCCAGCTGGGTGATGATGACTGCAAACTGAAAAAGCCCTGTCTAAACAGGTCAGTTGGCCCCAGCTGATGGTAATGAAATGATATAGTGTGTTCTGACATTTCCAAAAAAATGAGTCACCTATTCTTAGTGCAATTTTTAAAATTCTAAACAAAACACACATGCATGATAGAGTACAGCCTGGAATCTTATACTGTGCCAAAAAGTAGAGAGATGCTCATAGAATAATGGGGTCCTCTTTTTTATTTTTTCCTTTTTGTCTTTTTTACTGACCGGCAACGGGATCGCAACCCTCAGTGTTGCGCCCACACCACGCTCAGCCAGTGAGCGGGAACCGGTCTCCACATGGGATCTGAACCCTCGGCGGGAGCGCCGCTGCGCTCCCAAGTGGCACACTCTCCAGTGCGCCACCGGGCCGGCCCAAATGGGGTCCTCTTGAAAGGAAAACGAGAGCCAGCTTGAAGGCGATGTCACCTTAGAGCAGATCTAAGACATTTTACACATCAAACTTAATGAGGATAATATTTTTTAAATTAAATTTAATATAACATAATCATGAAATATTTAATTTAATCATTATTATTGTTTTAATATTTATTAATTATAGTCAGTGAAAGGAAAATCCAAAACTCCATACTGACAAATTTTAAAAAATAAATAAATGGTTATAATAAAACCTTTTCCTTAGAGTATAATGCCATCCAAAGGTTATGAAATGTATAATAAAGTTTAAAAGTTATCAATGAAATTAAAACCAGTGAAAAAAATTTGATAAAGGACAAGATATTCTCATAGTCTCAAATTATCTCACAACAAATTTCTTATTCATTGCAAAGAGGAAATTAATAAAATATTCTGCTTTCAGTAATGACCAAATGGCTTCTCTTGATGAATTCTCCCTCAGATCCAGGTCTAAACTTTGGACAAAATATTTTAAAATATATATAAATGCATTTAAGACTGAGAAAAAATCAGACAAACTCTGAAAAGGAATCTATGTGAGAAAAAGGGAATGGCATTGTGTGAGTTTCCTGACCTTATAGCTTTAACATTTAAGAATACTCCGAAAACAGATTTTGGAGCAAACATCTCTTCTGGAAAATAAGACAGAAATTCTCAGAGAAGAAATACAGAAAATGAAAGCATAAAATTATCTGTTTAAATTTTTGGCTGACCTCTGAACTTCGTATATACAAGGAAGACTTCAAATATTCCAGTGGCAATGAAATAAAATGGACTGAGACTTGAGTGGCTGGTTAACTGCAAAAAAACAAAATTTTCAGTTTGAGAGTTCAACCAGATTAGTTGCTTTCTTGGAATAAAAGGAAAAATGACAACTTTGGGGGAATACAACAGAATTCCAAGTCTCTAAAATATATTATTTGAGGTATCAGGATACAATCCAAAATTACTTTAATATACAAAGAAGCAGGAAAAGTTGACCATACTCAAAACAAACAAACAAACAAACAAAAAGTAAAAAAAAAAAAAAATTAATAGAGGTTAAAGTAAAGATGAAACAGATGTTATAATTAGCTAATGAAGATTTCAAAGCAGCAGTTATAGCTGTGCCCAAAAATATAAAGGAAATAAGTTCATGATGATTGAAAAGATAGGAATCTCCAATGAGAAAGATGAATAATTTAGAAAATGGCCAAATAGAAATTCTAGAACTTAAAAAAGCAATATCTAAAATTAGAGGCAACCAAACAAAGACTGGCCCACTTAGAGGGAATTTATACCAGAATATTAGAAAAGAAAAAAAGGTCAAAGACCAGTAGTATTATTTTTATCATAAGGACCTACAAAAAAAAGAATAAACTAAAAGAAAATGGGGCAAAAATCTGTCTTTATAAGAGTAGAAATAATAAAAATACAAAAAGAAAGAAAAATACAGAATACGAATAAAACCAAAAAGTCATTCTTTAGCTAAAACTCTAGCCAGAATGATCCTGAGGAAAAGAGAGAGAAAGAGAAAGAGAGAGAGAGAGAGAAGACACAAGTAACAGATATATAAAGTAAAATAGGAGTTATAAAAAGGAAATATAAACTACTTTATGCTCATAAATTTGACAACTTAAATAAAATGAACAAATTCCTAGAGAGACACAAACTACCAAAACTCATACAAGAAGAAACATATAAAGATGGAATGGCAAAGTGAGAATTCTGGAGAACTTGCTCTCCCACTAAAGAAAAATACAGGCAAAACAACAAAAATCAACTATTTCAAAATTCTGGAAATTAACCAGAGTCACAGAAAAAAAATGGAAAATTTTCTATATAAGAGAAACCATGGAAATGTAAGGGCCTCGTAAACATATCTGAGAAATGGAAGAAATAATCAGCAAACTTAAAGAGAGATAAATAGAGATTATCCAGTTCAAAAAGCAGAAATGAAAAAGAATGAATAAAAATGAATAGAGCCTCAGGGATGTATGGGATACCATCAAATGTACTAACATACATATAGTGGAAATCCTATAAGGAGAAGAGAAAAAAGAGATTAATAATACTTGAAGAGATAATGGCCAACCAAAAACTTCCCAAACTTGAAGAAAAGTATTCATATATACACTCAAAAAGCTGAACAAACTCCAAGTAGGTTAAATTGAAAGAGATCCATATGTGGACACCTGCTCTCTGGGTCTCTGTCAAATTGACAAAAATTAAAAACAAAGACAAGATTTTGAATGCACCAGAAGGGAAAGGGCTTATTAAACGATACTCAATATGATTAACATCTAACTTTTCATCAGAAATAATGGAGGCCAAATCAATGAAGAAGTCTACGTTCAGATAACTCTTCTTCTCTAAGCTGTTATAACTATAAACTCTACCAATAAGCAAATGGGAAAAATTTTTAAAAATATATTTTGTACACCATAAATATACATATTAATTTCTCAATTAAAGTATAAATATTAAAAAGGAGAAATTAAGAAATTCTCAAATAAACAAAAATAAAAAAAAATTATCTCTAGCAGAAACAGTGGAAGGAGTCTTTCAGGCCAAAATTACACTAGACGGTAACATAAATCTGCATGAAGAAACAAAGATCATCACTAAAGGTAACTACATAGAAAAATATAAAAGATAGCATAACTCGTTGTAACTTTTCGTTATTTGTTTTAAATAAGACTCATTTGTTTTAAAAAACAACTTCATTAAGCGAAAATTATAAAGTTATCACTAGGCTTACAACATATAAAGATGTAATTTATATGACAATGACAACATGAAATATTTGGAGAAGTTTACTGTGGTTATATATATGGATTTCTTTGTTCTGAGAATACACACTGAAATAACTAGGTTAAAGGAGCATGATTTCTCTAACTTGCTCTCCAATGATTCAGAGTTAACAGAACCATTAATGTATTTCATATTTGGGAATCCCTTGTACTATCCTTACAATTTTTCGATGAGATTGAAATTTATTTGTAAAAAAATGGTTTTCTTTTCTTTTTTTTTTTTTTAAAGGAAACAGTTACAACCAACAAAAATACCAAAGCCATAACAAAAAAGTCAACAAGTCAGGTTTCTGTTATGGACCCAGGATGCAACCTCTTATGTAGTTCTATATTCTCATTTTGCAAAGAGAAAAACTGAAACCTAAACTATAAAAGAGGACCAGACTGTGTAAATTTCTTGTCCAAAATGACACAGCCAGCCAGTGGCAGAGCCAGCTCTGACAAATAGGCCTCTTGATTCCCCCTGAGTTCTCTTCTCTTCCCATAAGCTTTGTGACATGGCCAAATTCTTTTTTATTCTTTCCTGGTATTCTCCAGTCTGCATAATTTCAAATATTCAATTCTGGAACAAATATTGGCATTTAAAAAGGATGTGAAGTGTTTGTCCGCCAATAAAAAAATAATTTGCTAACATCATTCATTGTGGTGCACACTTAGAACCCAGCAAAACTCACTAACTGTAATTAAAATATGTATTTGACTCATGCATAAGATATTATCTGGTGTCTAATTTCTGAGGCCATTTTTTTAAAATCAAAATAACATCCTCGTGTAGGAATTCAGAGCCTGAAGAACTGAGGCCAAGTTGAAAAGGCAGAAAACTGAAAGCTGCCAGTAATACATGCTACAGTTGGGGAAAACATATTTAAGATGTTTGTTGTATGACACAGAATCATGTGTCGTTTGTTTCTTCATAAATTATTTGATGTGTGGATGAGAAATTATTTGTTGAAAGCACTTGGAACATTTCACTTACCTTGGAACTAATGCAGAAGCTCCAGAAGTAAGACTTGACTAGTCAGGATAATTTTGTTTGTTCTTAGCTAATTGTTGAAATACGAAGAAAGAAAACAGAAGGTGAGATTTGGAAATACTGGGGCTTCTCAATATAAAATTCCATGTTTGTGAATGTTTAAAATAAATGACTTCCATAATAGTTTGCAAAATAAAGTGGGTGTTTCTGTATCATCTCTACTATGACTGAATCTTCCCATCCCTCAAAAATTCAATCTCATAATTTCTGTAAAATATTACATCAAATATGACTTTTGAAAATTATTTAGGACCTAGCAAGAGGAAGCACCCTTTACAAATTGATAGCAGTGGACTGATGAACCTTTATTTAAGAGGTTAGTTAACCAGTTGTAAATCTCCCCAGCGTTTAACAGCTGCCCCACATTGCTCCTTTCCATGCATATTTAAAGTCAATAAATATTTTGAGCTCCTACTCAGGCCAAAGTACTGCACTAGGTCTTTTCTACTATCTCAGGCTTCTCTATGTTATCACCCTGTTTATTTCCTTCAGTGCACTAATTACAAGCTGAAGTTACTTCATTTTTATTTGATTATTGTCCATCTTCTACACAAGGACGTGATGTCTATAAGATCAGGTCTATAATGGGTTATCACTGTTCTGTGTCTAGCATCTAGTACCAGGCAGATCCTAGGGGCTTAACAAGCCTCTGTTCAAGGAACAGCTTCACTGAGCATCTATGATAAGCCAGGCACAGCCTATTTGTGAAGACTTACAGTGCAATGGTTAGAAATACAGATTTGGAGATCCAACTGCCCAGAGCCAGATTCCGATTGCATCACTTACTGTGTGAACTTGGGTGAGCTTTGCTGTATGCTTTTCTGTGCCTCAATTTACTCATCTTTTAAAAATGGTAATAACGGTAGCACTTCTCTCATGGAGTGATGTGAGGGCTTCACCTGAAACAGAGTGGTCAATAAATGTAAGCAATTATAATAAGAAAGCTGTTACTAGCTTGAGTTCACAGATGAAGGAATTGAAACTCAGAGAGACTAGTAACTTGTTCGGGAACACACCCCTGGTGAGAGGCAGAACCACTACTTGAACTCACGGTTGTCTGATTGCAAAGCCCAGGCTGCTTACGTTAACCTCTGCTTACTGCCTACTACATAACACCATTGCCACTGATCTCCAATAGTTCATAGTCTAGGGGGCCGTCATGCACACACGTAAATGACTCTGACACAGGACAAAGTGACCACCTTCTGCAGAGGAGAGGTTCACAGGGTAACTTACGTAGACGATTGCTACAGAATAATTTCATTGCAGGTGCTCTGGGAGCCTCCTGGAGAGGGAGGGATTTGAAAGGAGCTGGGGAGATTCCTGTCAAATGCCTTTCCAAAATCAAGACTCTCTGCTTCCAAAGCAGTCCTCAATCTATCGGTCTAGTAACCCTATCAGAAAAGGAAATGAGACTGTCTAGATAATGACTTCCACATGTTTTCTTTATACATGATTGTAAGTTCCAAACCACATGCAAAGAAGCACAATTCTTCAAAGAAGCAGAATGAGGTCACCGCCATTCTCGTTTTCTCATTTTGTCCTTGCATCTGTACCCTGTGTCCATTCTGTCCACAGTGGCATCAGGCGAGTAGATAATAATGACTCCCCATATTTATTAAGACCCTACTTATGTGCCACAAATGCTTATAAGATCTTTACATGTAACAACTCATTTACTCCTCATAACTGTTAAACAGAGAGGTAATAGAACTTTCTCCTTTTCAAAAATGAGGAAACTGAAGCATAGAGAGATTAAGTAGCTTGCTAATATTACCCAGCCAGATAATGAGGAACCAGGATGTGAACTGAGGCACTCGGCTAACAGAGCCTGCGTACTTAATTCTCAAGGTCTCTCCACTACCTCTATAAACTCCAGAATTCTGCAGAGAATTAAATATTCCTGGAGCAAGAGACAGGGCAAGTTTGGGGAAAGTTAGGTCCCCTTGACAATGTCCTATGGGCAGGACAATACCTCTCCTTCCTTCTGACCATCGTACCCGAACTCCAGTGTCCTAAATACAGTTGAGTTGATAATTCACTGAGAGTGCCTGAGAAAGAGATTGACTTTAGGTGTTATACAAACTATTGTCCTACTTATCGCTGGGATTTGTCCCTATCCTTTCCCTCATGTCACACAGGAATTCTCTAAGGGCCAAGCCAACTGTCTTCCTGCCTCCAATCTTATACTCTCTAATTCATCCTCTAGTTTTCAGTTGGGTCCTGGCAGGGAACAGTTGGCGTGCTCAAAAGGTGAATTAAAAAGAGTTGAATAAAGCACATACTTAGAAAGGGAAGCCATTTCACCTGAAATCCTGAAATAAGAGGGACACAGAGCATAGCTACCGGAACCTGGCAAGATCTATAGTTGTGGGAGAAAGATAGCCACTGTCATCATACTGTGGTCATATCAGGTACACACAAAGATTTTCAAGTCCAGCATCTGCAGAAAGCAGTGGGCCAGGTAAGGGATAAATCCCCAACCTCCCTGACCTCCCATCTCCTATTTTTTCTGGAAACCAGAGAGCCAGGATCCCATGTGATATAGTTAGCAAAGGCCAGGAATGGATCTGGAAAGGTCAAAGGAGATCAACCAGTACAAGTTACTCTTCCTCGATTTTTATTCTGTTTGGATTTTTACAGTCAATGCTATAACACACATCATAGGTGTATCTTTGCATTCCAGGCTTTTAGTTTGGTAGGACAGATTGCTAGTTGTGGGACTGTCCACTCAAAGGGTTTTGGAAGTTTTAAATGTTTGCAGATGCTACCAAATAACTTACCCTAAAAAGTATAGCAATTTCACCAACACTGGATATACACTTTCATCAGCAGTATATGTTTTTTAATGTCATAAAATGTGTTGATCAGATGGGCACTAATTATTACTTACTGTTTTCTTTTACATTCCCTAGATGACTAGTGAGATTGAGCATGATTTCTTAAGTATATAGCGAAATCACTTCTGTGAATTTACTGTTCTTATTATGGATGTATACGACTGTGCTTTTCTTCTTTGTTTATGTAGCCTTTGTTGTATACAACCTTTGGGATATTTTTTGTTTTGTTTAGAGTCAAACTTCCAAAACTTAAATCTGACCTTCAGCTTAAAAGCCATCAGTGGCTGCCCCTTGCTTCAGGATAAAAGTCCAAATTCCTTTGTTAGATATTTTTTGTTTTGTTTAGAGTCAAACTTCCAAAACTTAAATCTGACCTTCAGCTTAAAAACCATCAGTGGCTGCCCCTTGCTTCAGGATAAAAGTCCAAATTCCTTTGTTGAATTAAAGGGCCCTTCCATGATGTAGTTCCTGGCCAACTTCTCAGCATCTCTGGTCCTCTATACCTCCTCCTCACTCATAACTCAGGTACAGGTAGGAACCTGTGCTCTCCCTGAGATAGCTATTCTCACTTCCTCTTTGCCAATTAACTCCTGTCCTTTCTCAAAGGTTAATATAAACTCCGTTTCCTCTGTGAGGTCATATGTGTGTTCTGGCCTTCCCTGTCTTTCCAGATTGAGCCACAGATGGCTTTCAGGCATGGTAGACTGGATTAAAGGCAAACCACACAGTATTCTGGGGGCAGGAAATATCAAGATGAATAAGCACCAATATCTGTGTCCCAGAGGTTCATAGCTGAGTGGCTGAGTTACACTACCCACAGAACAACCATCAGCAATAATATTAACAATCGTCACTTTGATCTTTCCTACCAGGAGTTTTCCCAGAAAATACTTAAGTAGATGATTACTTCTAGAAAAGGCAACATCATTTGTCTAAGTCCCTTCATGGTGATCTCAGTAGGCCAGATGGAACATTTTGAGGTTACTCCAGAGCATGCAATTGCAGTGAAACATCCTCCAATTACCACTACTTAATATTACATTTTGATGTCCTATGGCCCCAGGGATCCCCCGTGACATAATTAATGAGGATGCACTACATAGAAAAGCTCTGTTCTAATGCATCACTCTTTTAGCTGGCCCATTTCTCCAGGGTATAATATATAAGTATGTATTGGACATTTTAGCCATTTTATTCCTATTGAGATCAGCTCCAATAATCTAATCCAATTGCTCCCAGCCACCTTCTCTTTAAACAAACCTAATTCATGAAATTTTAGATTTGTGAACAAGTGTGATATTCTTTCTAAAGCAATTCAAATAAAATTTAATCTCCAACAAAATCCTCCCAAAAGCTAGTTTTCTATTGCACTTAAACTAGGATTTGAGAAGCCCTTCATCAGAGCACACTGTGGGAAGATCAAAGATTTCCAGGCAGACCTAAATCGGCAAGGGGCTTCACCACACTGAGCCTGTTTCCTTATCTGTCAAATTGGAGTAATGCATACATCTTGCAGGGAAATGATGAGGAATGAAAGAGTGCATGTTTGTGAAGTACCTAGCATAGTAAATGAGAAGACAGAAATAAATGGTTGACAATATTCCTTTTCTTTTATTTAATCTTGTCTCCATTTCCCCCGCTACTCTGGATATGGAGGATAACACCAGAGCATCAGGCTAACTGGTTTCTAGTTCCATTTTTAGCACTAAATAGTTAATGTGCATTCCAATATTTGTGTGTGTGTGTGTGAGCACCCTGATGGTTCTTGATGTAAAATTTGGGAGGGTAGTAAAAAGCGGAGGAAGATCTGAATTTGTTTTAAATGATACAAAGGTGAGAAAATTACAGTTCAATTTGTGACTGTGGTTGGGGGGAATGAGGTTAGAAGAGAGTCTGAAAATTTTATTTTCTGCTTGGGAAATAAGACAGAAAAAAAAAAAGTCATAGAAGTGACCTGAAGAAAAAGGCTTTGGGAAGAACAGAACTATCTAATAACAACCATAAGTAGTTTCGAATGTTTGTGTCTATCTCATGGTGAGATCTTCAGTAAAGTCCACATTGCTCACTAAAGCTTTGCTGCCAGAGAAATCTTTGGGGAATTCTGTATTATGTGCTCAAGTCTGGTTTGGTATGGGGCTAAAATAGACACCACTAGTACATATGCAGTAGTTTAATGAGTAGTGAACAGCTGATAATGTAAGGTGTATATATATATATATATACACCTTATATATATATATACACCTATATTGAATATATATATATTCAATATATATATATATTGAATATATATATTGAATATATATTGAACCTTATATATATATACACCTATATTGAATATATATATGTTCAATATATATATTCAATATATATATATTCAATAAAAATAGACTGAACGTATGCTGGTGTCAGGCACTATGCTTGGGGATTCAGCAGTGACAAAACAACAGGTTAAGGAATGGTAAAACATGCTACCAGGTGGCAAGCATGTGAATTCTAAGAACATATCAATGGGGAAGTAATTTATTCTGTATAATAGTGATGGCACAGGAAAAGCTACATGGACTAGGGACATTTTATCAAGAACTTAAAAGATGAATAATAGCTTCCTAAATTGATAAGGTGAAAAAAGACAAGACCTGAAGAGGTAACAGTTGACTCAAAAGCAGAGACTCACAAGTATAGATAGATAGATAGATAGATAGATAGATAGATAGATAGATAGATAGATAGATAGTCTAGATTCAATGGTCCCATGGTCTTTATTTTTAAACAGATGTTCTGTACTTTCAGAAATTTCTACACTATCCATCATCAGCCTCATGAGTGGCTAAATTCCCACCATTTCCAGGACACTGATATCTTCTGCTATCAAGGACAAGATGGAATGAGGAGAGGTGGGATTTCCTCCGGTCTACAGGAGTGACCTTTTTCCTAATAGAGCTCCGTGTCAACAGTTGCTGTTTGTCAACAGTGTAATAAAAAGTGTGGCTGTGAACCATAGAACAAAAGGGAGCGATGAGGAAGAAGACAAGGTTCCAATGAGTTTATTCTTGTCTGGAACCAGCTCACTCATCTGTACACAATTGCAGTTATCCTCTTTTCATTTAAAAAAAAGAAAAAGAACTGGATACTATTGCTAGAAAACAGAATGTCAGAATTAAAGGGGCCTTTGTAAGGTGGTTAAATAGAAACCATGTGGGCTTATGATTCCCAAAATGTGTGTTAAAAATTTCCAGTTAGGCATATACTAGCTGGAAGAGTTCAGACAACTTTTTAAAGTGTTCTGATCTCATTCATTTTGTTTATAAAAAAGGAATAGCAGTACATGTCCTGAAAAGGTGTCATGAAGATTAGAAATAATATGAATAAAGGATTCAGTGCATAGTAGACATTAAGTAAATGACCATTATTATTATATCAACCTAGTCTATTTACCCTGCCCTAGGACTCATCCACTGGATGTGAATGCTAAATCACTGAATCACTAAGAATACGTGCTCAACACACAGAAATCCTTTTAATTTCTTTTTTCATTTTTTGAACCATATGAAGCCCTTGCACATGGTCCGTGTCTCTTGGATTAAGAAGGCCGTACTTCACAACACTGTATTGTTCCTCAGTTTTGGTCTACTTTATGAAACACTCGCTTGGATTTTGTCATTAAATTTTAGTAGCCTGGACACTTTTAAATCTCCTATAGAACTTAAAACAAAAGACAGTGACTGGGGTAAATTTTTATGACGTCAATACACTTCTTGATCTGTAAATATTATACTTAGGAAAGTTAAATTTGAAATCAGAAAGTAATTAAATTAACAATTTCTCTTTTTATCCACTAAAGTGATAAAAGATCTAGAAAATCTAAAGAACATTATTCTAAACAAAGTTTGTCTAATTAGCATTAGTATCAGAGGCTTGTATTCTTCTAACACTTTGCTCTTCACATATCATATTCAAAATATGTCTTTTAAAAAAATAGGTTAAGGAAATTCACTGGCACTTGCTAAAGATACCATAGAGCTGCATCATCTATAAGAGTAATTTTTCCTGTAAAATTGGAAGATGTTAAAGTGAAATTTATTGTTTTGGTCTTAAATGGAAAAAAGAATAGATGGACATCAAACAGAATTCCTGATGTAAATGATATTTTTCTACTTATGGGTAGTTGCTACTTAGACAAATTATTTAATTTCTGGGCCTCAGTTTTTTAATATGTAACATGAAAATAATGTTATCTATCTCATAGGAGAATTTTAAGCATAAAGCACCCAGCCTAGCACTGAATTCTGAGACAGACTTAAGCACTACTCTTTCCCCTTATTCTTTCTTAGCAGCTCTAAATAGCTCCTTCTTTTTATAGACCAAAGGCTCAACACCTTCCTTGTCCTTCAAGATGCTCTGTGTTTTGACCTTGGTCTACCTTTTTGAAAAATTTTTATTTCATGTTTCCTGAATATACCCAAATTGAACTACTCAATATTTGCTTATACATTGCAGTAGTTTCTAACTCATGTCTTTGCTTGTGGTATTTTCTTTGATAATCATGCCCAGTCTCCAGTATATCAAAATTTTGTCTAGCCTCCAAATTTTCAGCTCAAATACTTCAAACTCCTTGACATTTTGAAATTGCCCCTGACATCCTCAGGCTGGAAATGCCTCTCTTTCTCCTCTAAAGCCTCACAGAATTCAAGTCAACATTCATTTTTCATGTGCTGTGTGTCCAGGTCTGTGTAGACACTGTAAGACAAGCAAATCTTCTCTAATAATGAACAATATATGACTTCATATAGAGGAACTTAATAGAAAATTCTTACAATAATAACAACACCTTCAGAGAGGTTGAGACTTCTTAACCTCTAGCTTTTATAATGGAGATCTGACTTCAAAACTCAGAACTAATATGATATCTAAGACATCATATTAGATATAAAGAAAGCATTCCTTTTGAACTCAGGGAGGGCTCTGTTTAATTGAAAGAAGGGACTGTGAAATTGTGGGCTTCAGTAACTCAGCATCCACATCTAATTAATATGCATGTGCCATCATGGCATTTGGCACATATTTGATACTAGGTTAGTGAGCAGATGTAAACTTGGGGTACGATCACTGTATTTGTTATGATAGGTTAAGTTATGTTGATATAATGAACAGCCTTGAAATCCTAGCAGCTTACACCAACAAAGGTTAAATTTTGCTCACACTGTATACATGCCCATTGTTTGCTTTCTTCAATCAATATTTAGGCTGACAGAGTAGCCACACCAATGGAAGGTTGTCAGTTTAGGTGACAGAGGAAAAGAACTCTGGCTCTGCACTGAAAATTATTGGTCCCTCAAGGTTTAGCTCATTCTTTCATTTTTGTTGTTGTTGTTTTTGTTCAATTAGAATCTTTGATCACCCATTATGTATCAAATAACGTGACAATCACTGGCAGTACAGAAAAGACTAAAGCAAACAAAGTTTGTACACTTCAGCCAATGTGATCAATGTTAGACAAACAATTACAAAAAAATTCCTTCACTACAAGTTTGATAAGGTCATAAAGAAATGTTCAGAGTGCTATGAAAGTATATAACAAGCATGCCTCTCTTAAAAGATGATATCTAATCTGAGGTCTGAAAGAAATTGAAGTAAACCAGGTGAAGAGAAA
This sequence comes from Galeopterus variegatus, assembly GCF_000696425.1. Taxonomy (NCBI): domain Eukaryota; kingdom Metazoa; phylum Chordata; class Mammalia; order Dermoptera; family Cynocephalidae; genus Galeopterus; species Galeopterus variegatus. The sequence goes on from NW_007731205.1 coordinate 38,275, forward strand.
GGTGATGGGCGAGTACTAAGGAGGGTGATAAAAAATTCTGGAATCTTGCCTAATATACTTCCCTATCATTAGGCTAGCTGTCAATCATGATTATATTCAAATACAACTGTTTCTATGAATTAGCATTTATCACACTTTATTATAATTGCAATTGTTATCCCCCTTCTATAGGCTGCACTTCTTGCCTGTGATTTTATTTTCATCTCTGTATTTTCAATATTTGGTTATTCATATTTCAATACACTTTTGAAAGTGTTTGTTTTCATTATTTCATGTAGTGATATAATACTAGCTTGTCAAGTTTATAGAGCAACCAGGTGATGAATGAAATATTAGTTTTTAAAAATATGTAATACATAGTAATAGTTTAATATAAATCAACACCAAAAATTCCACCAGAATTTTATTTACCTCTCTTCATCGTTTTCCATTGTCCAGTATGTTCAATATTTTATAAAAGAAATATAACATTCACTTTCTATATTTCTCTAATTATTCATGGGGATGGCATCAATAGATGATTTCAGCTGCATTTTTCTGCTAAGCAAGTTTAGGGTCAAAGGAAAATTGTTAAGTTTTGATAACTGATTAGAAGAAAAATATAAACTAAGCTAAAACTACGTTTTAATTTAAAAATAAGGAGATTTATATTTGGCAGTCTATAGACCCACCAGTGGCAGACCGAACACATGCAAACAGTTAACACAGTTGGAAAGCTGGAGAGTTAAGCTATAGGGAAATTAATGTTCCATTCATTTATTTTCAAAAAATGTTTGGTAAGACTTATTCCATTTATAGCAAGAGGAAAAGAGAACTTACACATTTCTGGCAAGAAGAAGCTTTCAAGTTGCAGATAAATATTGATATTGGCTTTAAGACAGTAAAAATCACACATGAACTAAAATACAATAGACATATGGAAGTCTTTGAGGAACCTTAACAACATTGAATTCAGTATCTTTCCATGTAGGATAGATTTGAATCAACATTTATGCTGTTCAAGGTCAATCAAACCAGCAGTTTGGCTGTGGATTCAAAGAGGTATAAAGATTTTTATATGCATATATAGTTGTTTGTTTTTTGTTTTTTGTTTTTTTAGACACAAATTCTGGGAGATGCACAATCTTAATTTATAATTCCATATGGTTTGACAAATGCATCCACGCATGTAATTTATATCCCTATCTATAGAACATAACTGTCAACCTAGAATTTTCCCTCTAGTTCCTTCTCAGTTAAAATATCCCCAGGAGATACCACTGCTCTGATTTTTTGTTTCAAAATAGATTAGTTTTGCCTATACTAGGAATTCACATAAATGGAATAATACAATGCATACTCTGGTATCTGGCTTTTTGTGCTCAGCATAATGTAATCCAGCCATGTTGCTGAGTATACAAATTGTTCTTTATCATTACTCAATATTATTCCATTATATTAATTACCACAATTTGCTCATCCACTCTAGTTTTAAGCTATTATGAATAAGGTTTCTGTGAATATATTTTACAAATCGCTTTGTAAACATTCACTTTTATTTCTTTTGGCTAACAGATAGGAGCGGAATTGCCAGTTCATACAGCAGAGGTATGTTTAACTTTATAGAAAATTACCAAGACATTTTTCTAAAGTGCAATTTTATATTCCCACCAGAAATGTATTAAAGTCTGGTTACTATCCAACCTCATCAATATTTGGCGCTACCACTCATTCAGTGGCGCCTCATTGTGGTTTGAGTGTGTATTTCCCTGATGACTAATGATGCTGACAACTTTTTATGTGCTTATTGGCTATTCATACAGCATCCTTTTTTTAGTATTGGTCCAATTTCATTTTTATTAGGTTATTTATATTTTATTATTGAGATACAAAAATTTTTCATATTCAGGACATAAGTCCTTTTTCAAATATATGTTATTCTTCATTGTGTCACTGGTGTCTTTTGATGAGCAAGAGTTTTTAATTTAATGGGTCCTGTCTGAGAAATCTTTGCCTACTTCAGGTTTTCTCCTAGAAAGTAATTAAATTTTGCTTTTACATTTAGGCACTGTATCTTGAATTAATTTTGTGTACAGTTTGAAACAGGAGTCAAATTTACTTTTACTGTAGATATACTTTTTTTTCAGCACCATGTGTTGAAAATAATTTTATTTCCCCATTGAATTACTTTGACGCAGTTAACCAAAATAAATTGAACATATAAGAGTGCCAAATTTCTGGACTCTGTATTGTTTTCTGTTGACCTATGTCTGCCTTTATGCCAACATCCTATTCTCATGGTTACTGCAGCTCTACAATAAGATTTCAAGTCAGATTGAACTTTATACTCCTTTATCAAAATTGTTTTCATTATTTCATGTTCTTTATATTTTCACACACATTTTGGAATCTACTGGTCAGTATTTTAGGGAAAAAACTGCTGGGTTTATAAATAAGAACATCTTGAATTTATAGATCAATTTGAGAAGAATTGACATCTTGATAATATAGAGCCTTCCAATCCATTAACATGGTATATTTTCTCATTTACTTAGGTCTTCTTTAAATTTTCACAGCAATATTTTATGGTTTTCAGTGTGTACATCTCACACAAACTTTATTAAATTTATTCCAAAATATTGTGTGATTTACTTAGGTCTTCTTTAAATTTTCACAGCAATATTTTATGGTTTTCAGTGTGTACATCTTACACAAACTTTATTAAATTTATTCCAAAATATTGTGTGATTTTTGATGCTATAGTAGAACTTTTGAAACTTCATTTCCAAATTGTTTGCTGCTAATATACAGAAAGATGGTTTACTTTTGCATATTGATTTTGTATCCTATAACCTTGTTAAATTCATGTATTCTTTCTAGTAATTGCTTTTTATATTTCTTAGGATTTTCTCTGTAGAAAAATGTAACATCTTTAATTATTTCTTTGCAAACTCCATGCCTTTTTTCCATGCTTTATTCCACTGACTAGAATCTCTAGTAATGTTAAATAAATGTGGTAAGAGTGTACATCTTTATCTTGCTTCTGATTTTAGAAGGAAAGCATTGAATTTTTAACAACTAAGTATAGGAACTCCAAAGCTTTATCAGATGCTTAATCAGATTAAGAAAAGTTTCCTTCTATTTAATTTTCTGAAAAATTTTATCATGAATGGGTATTCAATATTTTCAAATAATATTTCTGAATTTTTTAAAGTATCACCATGCTTTTTTATTCTGTTAATATAATTAATTGCATTGCTTGATTTTTAAAATATGAAAATAACCTTCCCTTCCTGGGACAAAGTTTGGTTTTTGGTTTTTTTTAAAATTCTTTTCTTTTATTCTTGGATTCAATTTGTTAATATTTTACTTAGGGTTTTTGCCCATATTTGTGAAAGGTATTAGTTTGTCATTTTCCTGTCTGAGAATATCTTTTTCAGGTTTTCCTCATAGGGTAATGACCTCATAAACGGGATGATGAAGTGTTCTCTTTTTCCCTATTTTCTGAAAGTTTGTGATTACTATTATTGCTTTCTTAAATGTTTGATAGCTTCAACCAGTCACAATAGCTTGGTTTGGATATTTCTCTGTGAAAATATTTTTGCAAGTAAATTTGTTAGAAAGTGCAGTTCCCAAACTTTTGCATGCATAAAAATCATCTAGAGGTCCTTTAAACATAAATTGTAGAACATGACTTTCAGAGTTCCTGGTTCAGTATTTCTGAAGTGAGGCTGGGGGATATTCATTTTAATGAGGTACTGCATGATGTTGACAGTCCTGGTTTGAGGACTAGATTTTGAGAATCACAGCTTTAAAATATAGACAGCTATACAGATTTTATATCTCCTTTTGTGTCCGTTTTTTTTTTTAAGTTTGGTTTTTTCAAGAATTTTTTTTCCCATTTCATCTAAGTTGTTAAATTTATTGGCATGAAGTTGTTAATAATATTATATGAGTATGCTTGCAATAAGAATATTATTTTTAGTGATATCTTCTCTATTTGATATGAGGATTTTATTAATTTTTAGCTCCCACCAATAAGTGAGAACATGTGGTATTTCTCTTTCTGTGCCTGACTCGTTTCACTTAATATAATTCTCTCAAGGTCCATCCATGTTGTTGCAAATGGCAGTATTTCATTCGTTTTTATAGCTGAGTACTCTAGCTTTCTTGTAATTGGTGTTGGTAAGGTATATATATTTCTATTGCTTTTTTAAAAATAATTATTTGTGCATTTATATTTAAATTCTGTTCCTGTGAGAACAGAATACAGAATTCCCCACTACCACCACCTCCAGCCCCTAAAAGCCACTAATCTCTATTTTCTATCTCTAAGGTTTTTCCATTTTTTTTATTTTCCCGGAATTTTATGAAAATGAAATCATATATTATGTAGCATTTTGAGTCTGCTTCTTTTGCTTAGCATAATGCCTTTGACATTCATCTGTGTCTTTGCAGGTATTCATAGTTTGTTCTTTTCTTACTATGAAGTCATATTCTACAGGTATGGATGTGCTTACCTCTTCATCAATTGAAAGCCATTTAAGCTTGTTTCCAGTTTCTTGTGACTATAAATAAAGACACCAAAAATATTCACATACAAGCTTTTCTGTGAACATATGTTTTTATTTCTCTTAGGTAAATGCCTAGGAGTGCATTTAATTTTGTAAGAAACTGCCAAATTGTTTCCAGTGTGGCAGTGCCATTTTTCACTCCCCCCAGCAACATATGAGAATGAATTTCTCTCCATTTTTATCAACATGTTAATGTCTGTGTTGTAATTCTAGTCATTGTAAAAGATTAACGATAGTATTTCATACTTTTAACTTGCATCTCTCTAGTGACTAAAAATTGAACTATACACACACACATACATATATATATATATATATATATACACATATATATATTTGATATCCATATATATTCTCTGGTGAAATATATGTATACATCATTTATCTATTTTTTAAGTATTGTTTTTCTTATTATTGAGTTATGGCAGTTATTTTTATATTCTGGACACTATCCTTTATTATAGGTGCATTATACACATGTGTAATTTTTCCAATCAGAAGATGGTCTTTTTTCTCAACAAGATCTTTTGAAGAGATTTCAATATTTATGAAGTCCAATTTATTAATTTTGCTGTTATGAATTATGCTTTTTGTGTCCTATCTAAAATTGTTTTTGCAAATCTAATGTTGAAAAAAATTCTCTAACATTTTCATCTTGATATTTTATAGTTTTAGGTTTTGCAATTTAGGCCTATAATCCATTTTGAGTTAATTTTTGGATATTTGATATGTTATGGGTCTAGATTCATTTTTAAACATGTAACTGGCAAATTGGTTCAGTACTGGTGGTAGGAAACCTCTAATAGCATTGGAATAGAATCCTAGGCTTGGAACAGTTTCTTGCCTGTCTCCCAGGGGCAGAGCGTATTTTAGCTCTATCCTACATCTTCCCCTCTCAGGGTCTTTTCCAGGACCCTAGGAGAAACAGGATTTGCTCCCCCTTCCACAGAAGTTTAATACTTTTGAGAGAAGTTTCTAAGCAGAGAGCCGTGCTCCATGCTCCATGCTCCGTGCATGCAGTACCAAAGAAAGGAGCCTCTCTCCAGTCTCTGCTCTTGCCCCCGATCAATCTCCTGAGCACCACGTGGAGTTTCCATGGAAACGACCCAGCAAGTGGAGGCAAATCCCCTTCTTATGTGTGGCCCCCAAGATTTCTCTATACTGTTACACTCACCCACATCTGGCTTTGTGTATTTCAAAATTGTTACAAGAGTAGATGTTAAATGTTCTCAACACAATAAATGATAAGTAAGGTAGCAGATATGTTAATTAGCTTGATTTAGTCATTCCACAATGTATATATATATCAGAATATCTCATTGTGACCTGTGAATACATGTAGATCTCATTTGTCAATTAAAAATAAAGTTAAATAAATAAGCAAAAAACCCTATTTGTTGACACTTTGATTCCCTCTTACCTGCTCACATGGTGGCACCATCTTCTTTCTGTGCTGTGTCACAGTTGAGACAGGCCCTGCCTTATGACTCTCTTCAGAGGATTTTGCAGCTATGTGATGGCTCTGTGAACTCAGCTCTCTGATGGTTTCAAGGAAAGCAGTAATGGTGTTTTCTCATTTTCAGTACAGAAATCATGCTCTTTTCCAGCTTTCCACATCCTAGACAGTAACAGAAGGACCTCACCTTCATTCATGAAAGGTATTTTTCCTATGTATAGAATAATAAACTAATAGATTTTTGGCTTCTTCAGTACTCTACTATTCAGTAGCTATTCTATTGTCTTCCCATCATTATTGTTTATGATATTAACTTACAATTATTTAATTAATTGCTTCACTGAATATAATGTGCCATTTTTCTCTGGCTGCTTTCAAGATTTTTTCTTTTCTCCTCTCTCTCATTTTTCAGCAGTACTACTATGATATTCACAGTTGCAATTTATTTGTATTCATTCTGCTCTGAGATTCCTGAACTTTTGTATCTGTACGTATCTATTTTTCATCAAATGTAGGTAAGGTTCTCTTTTTTAATTAAAAAATTTTTTTTGTCTTTCTCTCCTTTTATTCTAGGATTCCAGTTACTGGTATGTTACATTGTGATATTATTCTACAAGTTTCTGAGCCATATTTTTTTGTCGCTGTTTGTTTGGGGGATTGTGTGGTTCATATGTGATTATTTATTTATTTAATGTTTTGTTTTGTTTTTATTGGTTATGAATATTCATGGTGTGCAAAGCAAATTGTCACCACTCGTGCCTAAGATATAATGGCCAGATCCAGACTGGCAGCATGTCCATTACTATAAGTTGTAGCCATACCCCGTGTCCCCCACCCAATTATCCCCTCAGTTATCTCTGACCTCCCTCCCCATCCCCCTTTCCCCACCCCACTTTGTATCCCTAGGTATGTTCTCTCCTTCTGCAAGTCCAACACACCACTGTGGTCTTTCTTTCCTTCCTTCTTTCTCTCTTAGCTCCCACATATGAATGAGTATATATGGTATTTATCCCTCTGTGCTTTGCTTATTTCACTCAACATAAGTTTCTCCAAGCTCATCCATGTTGTTGTAAATGGGAGAATTTCATTTTTTTTAATGGCAGAGTAGTATTCCATTGCTAATATATATCACATTTTCCTTATCCAGTCATCCATCAATGGACATTTAGGTTGGTTCCATATCTTGGCTATTGTGAACAGATCTGTGATGAACATGGGAGTGCAGGTATCCCTTTTGACAAGATGAATTTCCATTCCTTTGGGTATATACCCAGAAATGGGATTGCTGGATCATATGGAGGACCTATCTGTAGTTGTTTGAGAAAACTCTGTACTGTTTTCCATAGTGGTTGTACTAATTTACAGTCCCACCAACAGTGTAGGAGTGTTCCCTTCTCTCCGCATCCTCGCCAGCATTTGTTATTTACCATCTTTTTGATAATAGCAAGTCTAACTGGGGTGAGATGATATCTCAATGTGGTTTTAATTTGCATTTCCCTGATGACTAGTGATGTTGAGCATTTTTTCATGTACCTGTTGGCCTTTTTTATGTCTTCTTTTTAAAAATGTCTATTCAGTTCCTTTGCCATTTTTTTTAATTGGGTTATTTTTTTTTTTTACTGTATAATTGCTTGAGTTCCTTTTATATTATGGATATTAATCACTTGTTTGATGCATAGTTTACAAAAGTTTTTCTTTAACTATGCATTTTTTTAAATTCTTTCACTTTGTTCTTCAAATTGGATACTTTATTTTAATTTATCTTCAAAACTCTTTCTTCTTTCTCTGATATTCTGCTATAACCATTCAGTGATTTTCTTATTCCAGCTATTTTACTTCTTAGTTCCAGAATTTCCTTTTGATTATTTTTATCATTTATATTTCTCTATTGTATATTTTTATATTTTATGTTGTATATTTGTATATTTTTAATGACCATATTTTCTTTTAAGTCCTCAAAAATATTTAAAATAGCTAGAATAGCTGCTTTAAAGTTCTTGCTATTTCTAACATCTGAATCACTTCAAGGACTGTTTTGACAGTGTTTTTCCCCCCTTTGGCCATGAGTCATTTTTTCCTCCTTAGTCACAGGTCTAGTAATTTGTTATCATACACTAAAAATAGAGAATTATGTATAGCAGATACTGAATTCTGTTATTTTCCTCTTAAGAGTGTTGTTTTTGTTCTTGCACATAATTAATTTGACTTAAGGCAACCCCTATATTCCATCTCCCCAGGGGTGAACAGCAGCTGAAACCACTGCTTAAGTTTCTCACATTTCTAGCTGTAGTTTTCTGCCATTGACCTTGGAATGTTCTCATACTTGCATAGTCAACTGGCATTGGGCAGAGTTTATACACACATTTGGGGGTACCCTCCTCTATGTCTCTCTCCTTTATAGGATTCCCCCTCACCTTCAAGCCACTTTGGCAGACCCAAATTCCACTTGCTGACACCTCAAGCCAGTGATGATGATGATGATGATGATGATGATGATGGTGATGATGATTTCTCCTTGAGTTCTAGTTGCTCTATTCTGTGAGGTATGGGCAATGTCTTCAGGCCACAAGACAAACAAACAAATCATATAAATCTCACCTAGTGCACTTCTCAACTTTTAAGGGTCAAGTCCATTCCTGTTTCTGCCTGGTTTGGCCTGTTCTCCAGTATTTTCAAATAGTTATTTGTTAAACTATTTTATTTAGAGAGGAAAGAGAACTTTAATTTTTACTATGACCAAAATACATTTTTTTTTCTTGGTAACAGACCCTATAAAATTATCATGGCTAAGGACATATCCAGCTAATTATATTTACAAAAAAAATAAAGCCTATAGCAATTATTAAAATTATTGCTTCTGGGCCGGCCCGGTGGTGCATTGGAGAGTGCGCCACTTGGGAGCACGGCGGCGCTCCCGCCGAGGGTTCGGATCCCATGTGGAGACCGGTTGTGAGCGCGGTGCGGGCACAACACCGAGAGTTGCGATCCCATTGCCAGTCCCCGGTACGGGCACGACACCGAGGGTTGCGATCCCGTTGCCAGTCCCCGGTACGGGCACGACACCGAGGGTTGCGATCCCATTACCGGTCAGTAAAAGAGACAAAAAGGAAAAAAAAAATTATTGCTTCTGCTTATACTGCTTTCCCCTTGGGATGTAATTATTCTGCTTTTATTTTTTATTTATTAAATGTTACTTATATCGTTAAATATCACTTTTCAAAATCACACATATGTTATTATACTAAAGCCATTCTTAAGCATCAGTTTCACAGAGATTCCTAGGAGTGCTTACCCTGTACTAGACACATTGCTAATCCTTGGGGATACAGAAATGACCAATCATGATGTCTGTCATCACGGGTTCTACAGCACCCATCTCTCTCACTCCTGCTCTTTTCTCACTCCCGCCCTTGCTGTCTCTTTCAGCCTATTTCTTTAAATATATGTGCTACATTAGTGCTTATAATACATACACAATCGTCTATTTATTATATTCTTTTTGCATTGATAGAGACACTATAACATTTAGAAATTGGAGGGTAAATGATCAAAATTCCATCACTCTAATATGCATTAACCAGATTCAATGTGTATATTGTCTTCCAGCACTGGTTGGCATGCTAATACATAAAAATAGCACCCACAATAATGTACATAAAAATTTGTATTTAGTACAAATTTGATTGTGAGGTACGTTTATTATTATTTTGGCCTTTTGAGATAGAAACATACTTAAATTCTAGAACCTTAAATGTGTATCATACTTGACCAATATTTTCATGTCTGCAATCAAAGCATGAGAAAATAAAAACACTTTGAAAATAAAAATATTAATTAAACCATAAACCATTATTATGTTAGATTCATGTTTGCTTTTTTGCTTGATGAGTTATTGATATGAGTAAAACCACATGGACTTTTTTACATCTATAGCCTCGAACTTTATCTCCCATAGAGTAGAATATGCATCCCACATAATTTTAAAAGAATCATGGTGATTTTACTAGAACACATTACTATCTGTCATCAGTCTGCTATATAAGCATGTACAGATTATTAGAACATGTTTAGTTGCTGGTGCTATGAGTTAAAATCTACTGAGTAGTTATGACATGAGGTGCTGTTTGAAAAAAGGTTATGTGTAATAAATTCATTTAATCCCAATGTCAATCCTATGAGGTAAAAGCTATACTTTTCTTCAAGTTTCAATTGAGAAAACTGAGGCATAGAGAGGCTTAAAAATCTTGTCCAAAGTCCCACTGTTTGGAAATGGCAGAGAGAACTTTGAATCCAGACATTCTGTCTCCAGAAACTTCAACCAAGAGTTGAGGGCCATATTGAATAAATTGTTTTTGAATAAAGAAATAAAGGGAAGTTGAGACCAAAAAAGAAAAAAAAGGGGTGGGATGCTGGTGGGAAGAAAGAGTAGGGGAGGGATGCAAGAAAACCAATAAGCAGAGGGTGAAGGAGGGATGCCAGCAGCGTCAGGTGCAGCGGGGAGATGAGACAAACAGCAACAGAAACAGACCGTGCATTTGGCATTAAAAGCTGACTTTCTTTAGGAGGGCTCAGCAGAGTGGGGCAGGCAGTTGGACATAACAGAAGCATGAGAAATAAAGTGGAGATGGCAGAATGCAGAGGGAAGACGTCTGAGAAGTTTGTATGGAAATGCATTTGACGGTGAATGGAGGTGGGTGAGGGTGTTTTGGTTTGTTGCCTATTTTTCTCGGGGACTTGTTGGTTGTGTGTTGTCGGATGAGAGAAATGTGAGCACATTTGTGGACAAATGGAAAGGAGATGGCAGAGAAGGAAAGATTGGTATATAAGCCTGATTGCAAAACAATTTTTAAAGATCTTCAGACCTGCCTAAGATAAATAAAAAGCAAAAGAAGAGGGATGTGTGTATTGAAGTAGAAGGTGTAAAATCAACTTCACCTGCTTTTTCATGTTTCTCTCAAGCCTTGCCTGGCATTCCAGACAGACCCTGACTCCATCGTAAAACGTTAGAGGCACATTGGAATCTGTTTCTCTGACAGAGCAGTCTGCTGATAAATTAAGTGTGAATGAATCAGATACAGATGGACTGAATTTCACTTGAAATAAACATGAATTACAAAATTGGAAGGGGAAAAATGCCCTAGGAAACATCACTGGTGCCAACTGAAAGTTGTTTGGAACACTAATTTTCCAGCCTGGCTCGATATTCCCATCTATTCCTCAGTCCTCCTTGAACCTGCTTCCGATTTGTCTGCATAGATAACATTTGTCAGTCCTCTGGAGCCTTCAGAACAGCTCTGGGGAAACTATGGAGGCAGGGACTTCTGGGAAGCAATGATATAAGATTTGTGTAGGCATTTATTAGTCAGCGTGGGGTCTGTGGGGATGCTGGTGAGAAATGATTCCGGCATGCCTCAAGGATATTCTTCCTCCTTAGCTGGACAGATACAGACATGGCCACATGTCAGGCTGGAAAAATCCATGGGCTTCAGACTCAGGCTGACCTGTGTTGGAATCATGGAAATAACACATATTAGCTATGTACCCTTAATCCACTAACTTTGCCTCGTGAGCCTCAAATGAATTATCTGGAAAATGGGAATATCAGGTGATATGTATCTCACGAAATGTTAGGCTTTAAGGAGGCTGTGCATTCACAAAGCACACAGAAGGTGCCTGACAACAGTTGTACATTCAGAAAATATAAACCAGTTTCCATGCAGAGACGGCCACAGAGACCTCCAGAGTCATCTGAAAAGCACAGCAGTGGTTTCTAGCCTATGACTCCTGAAGTGTAGACTCTCTAGATGGGATTGAGAAATATGTTTTTCAAAAGCTTCTCAGGTGATTCTGATAATTGGTAACATTTAAGAACCACTGGAATAAAGGCTAGGGTAGGAAAAAAAGAATAAAGGCCAGTGTGACGTTAGCTCCCCTGAAGCCTCCTCATGGCCTCTAAGGTATTTTCTGCTTCCCTTAGTTCTCAGCCTTGTGGGACCCTGTAATTTCACAGAAAAAAAAAATTAACGATAGTGTAATTAAAATGATGATCCCAAATGGTGATGTGGTCTTTCATGAAAGATCTCAGAGGAAAAGCGCCTGAAATACCTATTTCTGAGGACTAGATAAGAAAAAAATGAGGGTCGATGCTTTTTGAACCAGCCTGACTTAAGGGTGAGGTGACTGGGATCAAGGGACACTGAGTGATGGTCAGGCACTGGAATCTGGTGTTGGACTTGATGCTGGGGAGCGGAGTATCCACCGGTGCTTGAGGACATGCACCAGTAGGGAGGACAGATGACTGAGCAGGTAGGATGATTATGGTGTCATAAGAGGTATCTGATGAGGATGATCTCCAGTGGCTAAGAAATTAGGCAACACCAGATACTAGGTGACAGTTTCAATTCTCTCAGCATCTACATTGTTGAATAGCTTCCATGAGAGGCCACATGGCATACATGAGTCAGGGCATGTTGTTGTGGGAACAGCACAGACCCTGATGAATCTCACAGACCAGGTTTGAATCCAGCCTTCACCACCTACCAGCTGTACCAAGTGGTGCTGTCCTTCTGAATTATAGTCTTCTCACCTGTCAGTTGGTATAACAATGGATCATTGACAGGATTATAGAATATGTTGTGTGTGCATGTGTATTAGCACTAAGATTTACTGTGCAAGATTTATATATTACCTTAGTTATTGCTATTTTTCATTCATTATTTCAACAAACAACCCTAAGTGCCTACTATATGCCGGTTGTCTTGCTAGATGTTACAGGAATCCTAAAAATGGTCCCTGCCTTTTACTAGTGTAGAAAATAGCCACATTCTCTATAAAAACAAAGACACTAGTCTTTTAAAATTAAATTCAGATCAAGCCACTCTTCTACTTAAATCCCTTTGAGGATTTCTATTATTCTTAGGATAAAAATCTGAAATCCTTAATATGATACACAAGACTGTGTCTGATGTTGTACTTGATTAAGAAACATCAATCTAATCTCAGGCTACCTAGCCACCTGGTTTCTCCACCTGTAAAAGGGGTAGAAGGATGCAGTGCTTCCAAAGCCCCTAGAAGCCCCGGTGATATTTTAGGGGTAGCCACAGTTTGGGATATACAGACACGGATTAATCCTAGATGCTGCCTACACATTGCCCTTGACACAGTTAGCAAGTTATTTGCCTCCTGGAGCTTCAGTTCTCTCCTCTGTGGAATGAGGCTGTTAACTCCTACATGATTAGGTTTTTCTGTGTATTAAATGAAAACGGTAAAGCATGGGGAAATATAGAAGCCAATAAATGTTAGACTTCACCTATTCCTATCATCTCCATGAACAAATGAGTGAATCCATGAATTTGCATCCCTTTCTCAGAGTTTCTTTACCTCTTTTTTGTTTGGATCATTTTTAGTCTTATGGTATTATCTAATAAATACTCACTATTTACTGTTGTTTTTATTATTATTGTTATATGCTCGAAATTCTTACTCTACAACTAATATTTTTAAATAATTTTCTAAGTACAACAATCTGAAACCAATTTCCTTTGGAAGGTACAAGTAAATATTAATTTATTCAGCAGCTACTTAGTAGCAGGCATCATGCTGGCATGTTACATATTTAGCTCCTTAAACCTTCCAAGATAAGAGCTGGGTCTATGTCTCAGAGAGAAAACATTTTCTTCAGACATCTGCAGAAGCATACTTGCACCACCAGGGAGCAGGAAAGGGCCAATATTTAGAATTTTGAAAACTCTAAGTCCCCACTACCAGTTTCTCTCTGAGCGCAGCATGCTGCAAAGTACTAAGTCTTGCCTGGCTAACTATGTAGTCACAGGAGGGTAAGTGTTAAAGGGAGGGATTTGTAAGCTAGTACAACATATCACCTCTGATTTTAGGGATGTAACCCATAGAAGGTAAACAGGGATGTAATTTTCCAAGTGAGCATGGAGATAATATATTTCTACCACTGCTTTTTAAAGAAAGGGAGACTGAGACCCAGAAATGGACAAAGACTTATTCAATATCACCCAGGGAACTGGTAGCAGAGCTGGAGCCAGAACATGTGGACACTGTGTTCACACTGACGTGCCTGTTCAAAAGTCGGTACATATGTATGAAATATTCTGATATCACTCATACTCTCTATTGTCAAAAAGGAAACTGACTTTCCTTCATGGTCTTTTCATCCTGGTACTCCATAGAAAACTTCGCACATAGTTCTTCCATCTGCATTGTTATTAGACAGTCCTGGGTATATCGCTTCTCTGTAAAGGATAGCCAGAAAGGCAGGTAACACGTAAGGCAGGTGACTCATCGAAGGAAAACTTACAAGTCTTTTTCAGGAATGTAATTTTGGTGACTCAGAGAGGACTCTAGCAGGAGGTTGATTAAATCAGTCATTCTTCTTTCTTTCATGAAATAATAATTATTTGAGTCCAACTCTGCATCAGGCTCCTTCTTAGAAAATGTGGGCATGGACAGAAATAAGATGTAATGCAATATGGATATAATATATAATTCCTACTCTCAGCAAATCCACAGTCTAATGGCACATCCTGGCAAGAAACTGGGTAATTAAAATACAGAATCATAAAATTGATGGTGGCAGGATATATACCAGTGATTTAATTTTGTTTTTCCTTTTCTTCTTCAGTAAGGTACATGCCAGTAAACTACTTTTGGTTCACCAACAGCAATCTCTCTTAGAAGAGAGCAGAGTTGTGTACCTTAGAAACATCAATGCACACATGGATCCTTCCATGAGCCTCCACTGGAAAAACAAATTACTCTTGAGTCGCTGAGATTAGAATAGCTCAAAAGGGAGCTGAAAAACTTAGGGCACATCTCTTGGAAAGATGAGCTTGTAACCCCATTATATAGGGGAAGGACTGTCTGATTCTGTGTGTGTAAAATATCTGTCTCTCCTCTTAAGTCAATTCCTAGAAAGGACACAGGGATTCTACATTGGTGAGGGAACAGATTTTGTAATCAACTTGACCAGAATTCTTGGGTCTGGCCGATAGCTTGACAGAGGGATAGATATGTACTTGAGAGCTCTGAGCACGAAGACTTTGAAATGGCCACCATTGGTGAGGGAACAGATTTTGTAATCAACTTGACCAGAATTCTTGGGTCTGGCCGATAGCTTGACAGAGGGATAGATATGTACTTGAGAGCTCTGAGCACGAAGACTTTGAAATGGCCACCCCAATTGTGGGGGCTTCTTGGCCTTGCTTGGCTGAGAGCATTTTCTCCCTTGAACCACAGCAGCTGGCACAGCGAGGCCTTGTGGCAGGATGAGCCAGCCTGCGGTGTCAGAGCCCTAGATTTGGCAGCTAAAAGCAATGGCAGGAATGTTCTTACCGGATTCTGCTCCTCTTGATTTTAGAAATTGGTCCGACTTTGCTTTTGGGATTTCATCAGCTCATGTTTTGTTTATTGTTGTTGCTACATTTTTTTTTGCTTGATAATTTTTAACAGTTTTTTGGAGAAAGGGTACTCTAAAAATTAATACTATACAATAATGAAGTCATGTAATGGAGTAATAGAATCACGCATCACTTAGCAATGGGGATACATCCTGAGAAAATACATTGTTAGGTGATTTCATCATTGTCTGAACATCATAGCACGTACTTGCACAAATCTAGATAATGCAGCCTACTGCATATCTATGCTATATCATACAGTCCTTACAGTTTTATGGGACCACCATTGTATACGTGGTCTATTGTTGACCAAAACAGTGTTATACGGTGCATGACTGCATGCAGATGAAGCATATGAAAATCTGAGAGATTAATTAGGAAAATCAAACACATCTGACCATATTTTTACTCTGCATTTAAGAAGTGGTTTGCAGAGGTTAAAATGATACTGGAGATGCAGTTTGCTGTGGGCACAAAGGGATCCTAAGTATGGCTGCTATGGGATGATAGAAAAGGTTTCCTGGAGAAAGGAAGCCTCAGAATGGGTACAGATGAACACAGGAAACCTGTCAAAAAGGTGACGTCCAGGCTGTGAGAACAACACATGTAAAAAGGCATTGGTGCCTGGAATCATAGCCATGTCTTGAGGTGGGAGGAATCAAACACATAGAATAGTAGAGGGAATCATTTTATTTATTTGCTTGTCTTGTTTGCTTGGTTTTGTCTTTAGGTCATCAGGTTTGGAATTACGCATGGCCAGAGCATCAGGTTCTTGAGCAGAATGAACAGAGAAGAGGTCACAGCCTTGCTTACTGGGTTAAAGAGTCAGAGGTTCCACAAAAATCAACTACATTTTATATTGATAAATTGAAAATAAATAAATAAGTGAAAACTATGAGTTTGAGTTTCCCTTCCAGGCCATGGGAAACACTGTAAGAGAATCTCTTGGTTTCTGAATGATTAAACCTCTCGGTATGTGGCCCACTGAGTGATATCTCCATCCCAAGCTCCAAAGCTGGAGACCTGCAAGGACAGTAG
>NW_007731205.1:55727-57316 GCF_000696425.1 Galeopterus variegatus
CATGAAGACTGTGGCCTTGTGAATGGATCGATCCATTCATGGAGTAGTGGGCGTGGTTCTGCTGGCTTTATAAGGAGAGCATGTGAGAAGTTTAGCTCTCTCTTGCTCATGCCATCCTTACCGTGTGACACTCTGACTTACTGTACACAGTTACCGCACCGGAAAGAAGGGCCTCACCACATGTGGGCCCTGGACCTTGGACTTCCCAGCCTCCAGAACTGTAAAAAATAAATTTTGATTCTTTATAAATTACCCAGTTTCAGGTATTCTGTTATAAGTAACAGAAATGAAGTAACACAGTTATAGGATCTGGCTTTGGGCAATTTATTTCTGTTGCTGGAGTCTCAATTTCAACAGTTGCATGTGTAAGACGTTATAAACTCTGTCCTACCTAATGTTTCAGAAGCATAAAACCCAGAGTCCTTGAGAGATCTAGACTGCCGTTCACAATGTGGCCCTGCACCTCCTCTGCCCCAGCTTCATCATCTGATACTCGACCCACCGTACCCTACCCCTGATATATCATTCACATCACACTCAATGACTTTGAATTCTGTGCAGCCATCATGTGCACTCTCAAACCCAGACCTCCAGCCCAAGGGCATTTTGTGTTCATACAGAAAACAGTTCTTTTCATCTCTGTCCCCATTCCCTCAGGTGTTAGCTTAGGTGCCACCTCCTCCAGAAAGCCTACCCTGACTCACATCAAATGGCATTTGTTTCTATGTCTTCCCTGTGCTTTCATTGAACATTACCTTCTTCCATAGTACCTATCACAATGTGTTGGAAGTGTCTGACACCTTCCTTGTCATTTCCACCTTCCCACCAGAGAAATAGCCTCTAGCAAGTAGTAAGAAGGATTTTCTTA
The DNA here is from genome assembly GCF_000696425.1 of Galeopterus variegatus. Classification (NCBI taxonomy): domain Eukaryota; kingdom Metazoa; phylum Chordata; class Mammalia; order Dermoptera; family Cynocephalidae; genus Galeopterus; species Galeopterus variegatus. The sequence goes on from NW_007731205.1 coordinate 56,596, forward strand.
TTCTCCATCCTCTCCCCAGTACCAAGAATAGCATTTCACAAATGATGCATGCTCAAAAATGGCTGGATGAATAAATAATTGACTGAAAAAAGTAGTGCAGACAGGATGTGAGAATTTAAAGGGAGAGGTGAAGAACAATGTAACGATGTTATCGTACAACACATGGCCATTTGTTTCCATGGTAGCATGGGACGCCTCAGTTCTGTCACTCTCGCACATAGTTTCGCATTCTGTCCTCACTGAAGAGGTCAACCGGGAGCCCATTTTCCTCTGAAAAGTACTCACTGCTCCTATTCCACATTCTTTTGCCCCTGCTATTGTCAGTGAAGCCAGGAACTTCTGGGATCTCTATTAGCTCCAGGCTGTGTGAACAGATGCAGGGCCAGCATTGCAGCTGGGAAGAAAGCCCTGGTGTGAACAGAGTTGTCTGAATGTAGGCAGAGAGAACAGGTGGCATTTGCTCCTGCTGTGAGCAGGCAAGGTGGAAAGGTGGAAAGGAAAATTAATGATAGTCAAATATATGTTGAGTCCCTCAAAAGCAGTGGGACACTGTAAAAAAGTGAGCTTAAAATTTGGAGGCACACATCCCATATTCAGACTTTGGGTAACATTTTATCATTTCTAAGTCCAGGTTCTTTAAATTAGAGTAGTATCAGTACTTAACTCTTAGGCCTGTCCTAAGAATGAAATAAAGTAACTCTCATGGGCTGCTTAAATGAAT
>NW_007731205.1:58182-59316 GCF_000696425.1 Galeopterus variegatus
CAAAAGCAGTGGGACACTGTAAAAAAGTGAGCTTAAAATTTGGAGGCACACATCCCATATTTAGACTTTGGGTAACATTTTATCATTTCTAAGTCCAGGTTCTTTAAATTAGAGTAGTATCAGTACCTAACTCTTAGGCCTGTCCTAAGAATGAAATAAAGTAACTCTCATGGGCTGCTTAAATGAATACTGGGTACTTAGTAGGGTCTATCAGTCTATCTATCTATCTAGTTAAATGCATGAATGAATGGGGGATTCCCCATCCTTTAAATATAGTATGATCCTGCAATTTTTAAAATAAATACAACATCAAGAATCTTTTTTTCCAGTTCAATCTTTCACTGTAAATTTTCAGAAAACAGTGATTGAAGTCTCCAAGCCAGTACCAAGAACCCACAGCATTACAGAGGTCTACATATCACTAGTTCTCTACATCTATAGGATACACAACAGTATCCACTGAAGAAAAGCTTAACCGGGTTATCTGAAATATGGACAAGTAGCAGCTTGCACAATAACTGTATCACATAATGCCCATGTGCTGCCAGAAATGGTGATACCAGAGAAACTGATTATTACTCATTCTTACTCCACCTTCATCCATCCAAGCAAGGCTGCCACATCCCAGGGACTGCAGGCTATAACGAGATAGAGGAGTCAGATATGTGTGCAGTTAGCACTGCTGCCAGTTGGAAAGCCTGGGATCCATATCTGCAGTAGACGGGCCCAGGCTTTCCACTGCTGGAAACATCAGCATCAGAGGTATGCTAGGGAGGCTGTTCGTGCATTGAGCCTCCTCCAGGGCCAGTGCTGCTCTGGGTTGGCTAACCCGCTCGGGCCTCAGTCCAGCAACACACAGCTCATCACTCCTCTCTGCAGATATAATGGGCCATGCTTGACTTCTTAGCCAACCAAAGTCGGAGCCACGCCAAGATTTCTGTAAATCCTGCTAAAAATTTTATTTACATTAAACAAGAGACATCCCTCAGATCTAGCCTTCAGAGGTGGAACTGACTAAAAGTCTCTGTCCCTAACTCTCTCGGTTATTGTTGTACTGACATGAATTAAGACCTATCTACAGGCTACCTATAAGGGGTGCTGAGCAAGGTGTATTATGGTGTTCACACGTTTTTT
>NW_007731205.1:60425-62121 GCF_000696425.1 Galeopterus variegatus
AAAAAAACAAAAAAAATAAGAAAAGATAAAATAAATATTACCAACAGAAGAAATTCAATGTTTCAATTCAATAAATGCTATTTATAGTATAAAATTAATAATATAAAATAATAATGATACTAATAAATAAAAATAGTAGGGAGGAATATCAAAAATTTAATATGGAGCTAAGGAAGCCAGAGGCCAATAGGTATGTTCTATATGTTTCATCAATATAAAGTTCAACAACAGGTACACTTAATCTTTTCAAAGCTGTGGTATCAGAAGTCAGGACAGTGAATGTCCTGGTGAAGCATACCAGAAGGGCATGAGAGGAGGCTTTTTGAGGAGCTGACAATATTCAGTTTTTATCCAGCTGCTGGTTATGGGTGTATGTTAAATTTGTGAAAATGTTTTGAACGGTGCATTAGTGATTTTTGCTCTTCTCTATATGTATGTTATATATACATATAGAAAAGAGCAAATAGATACATATAGAATCAATGCCATATTACAAAAATCTTTAGACAAACCTAGTCCTGAACCACCTATATTAATTGTTCAGGAAAGATTGCTAAGTTGTTCTAGTGTGCTCAGAGGGAGTAGTCCACAAATTTGAAATTTGATATGATGTAACCAGTATCTTTTTTTAAATTCCAAACTAGTCCTTACTGGTTTGAAAATTAACAACTTTTGCACTTGCATTCTCTTGTGCTGCTGCCTTTTTTTTTTTGGCAATTTTCAGAAAAATACTTCTGAATCCACCCTCTCACAAATTACTATGGTGTTAAAGGCATGTTTTCCTGGGCATGAGCAACAATCCATATTGTGAAAGGGTAAAGAGAAGCCAGTTCTGCCTTCTCTGAATGATAACATAGGCATAACATAATCATGTCCAGAAGTTTATGGAGGGAGAGTACAATAATTACTGTGCTGTTCATTTGTTTTCAAAAACCAAACCAATTTGCACATATGGACAATGTTCCCACACTTTAGATGTAATATATGTAAATGTAACCAGCACAGCTCAATATTATTACTTTAACAAGCAACACCAGATTCCTCTTTGGAAGTAAGTGATCTCTTACAGGGAAAAATTTCCTTGGTGCATGACCGGGATAGAAATTGAGATTCTGAAGGACTAGATGTTGGCTGATTCCAAGACTTCAGAGAAAAAAGGCAAAGTAGCTCTGCGCAAAAATTGGGGATGGAGGTATGGATCTGTGGTTCTTTGGAGAAAGGAAAATCAGAGAGTGAAGGACACTAGGAAAACATGCATGGACATCCTCAGAGGTGTGGAAAGATATTTTAAAAATGGATTTACTATGATATTTCATTTAAAGCTGCTTGAATTGAAGTGATATGAACTCTAAACTCCACTGAGCATATATCTGCCTGTGTGAATGGGGTTTTGTGGAATAAAACAAGGCTGAGTTTCTCATTAAGATTAACATTGGGCATGTTAGAGAAACAGAGACCAGGAAAAGAAGTTCAGGAGTAAGAAGAGGTCCTGAGAAGTGAGCTGCTGGGTATCTGTTAGATATCTGGTGAGGCTTTTGACTTCCACAGCCCACATGTGTGCAAGTCACAGAAATCAGCGGGGAGGAAGAGAGAACCTTAGGCAGAGGATCCAAATGACAACTGAGGTATATAAGCACAGAAGTGAGTTACCTTGGAATCATGCTTTTCTTCACATTGTAGGTGGAGCTTCACTTTA
>NW_007731205.1:62535-75080 GCF_000696425.1 Galeopterus variegatus
TAAATATATGCAACAGCACGATGATCCTCAATACTTTTGCAGAAGGGAGAGTTGTGTTTCATTTTACAAAATCAAATCAGTCTTCACATATTTGAGAATTTATGAGATGCACCAGGCCTTGTGCTATTTGCTGGGGATACCGTCAGACAATGGCTCTGAGTTTTGTTTAGGCTTGTGTTTTGGCAGATCCAGCAGAAATGAAACAAATTATTATACAAGGGTTATGTCCTACGAAGAAAGTCAAAATCCTATGTGAGTCTATAAGAAGAAGTGCAAACTTTATCTAGGAGAAGAAAAATCACACTATCTCAGGAAGAAGATCAAGAAAGTAGGTGATGTGCATCAAGTCAGCATGAAGACCAGTAAGAAATGATAAAAAAAACAAAAAAGCAGAGGCAACCAGATGATATAAAAACACAACCAAGTCCATCACAGTCCATTTTAGGTTGCTATGAAATAACTCCATAAAATCCATAAAATTTCCCTCTAAATCTGTCTTTCTGGAAAATATAAAACTGGTTTCTAATGAATTTGTGTGCTATATTTAACTAGTTGTCTGAAAAAATTGTTCTTAGGTTTTACAAATATTCCTCTGAAAATTTATTCAAACCACTGACCTTTTTCTTTCTAGAATCAAAATGCTATTAAAAGTAAGTGGTGAGAGTTTCTGCCTGATTTAACGTGAATGTCAAAGAAATAAAATTTTGTTATTTAACAGATTAAACATCAAATTCTCGTATAAACATATAACATGAATGTGATCTTTGACATTAAAAAGTCTACGTGTTTCAAGAGCTAAAAATAAAACAGTAGAATAAGATATTTTCCCCACTGGAGTGGAAATATTTAAAACTATAAAAAATAACCAATCATGATAAGATAATTTTGGAAGAGGAACACTTGAGAATTTGAAATAGTATTTTTGGGGGGAGGAATGTATAATGATTTGCATCACACCTATCCTTTTATCACCTGATTTTATTTTTAGAATACTATCCTCAGGTTTATTTTCACATTTTTATACAGATATATGTATAAGAATATTCATTACAGCATTTTTTATAAATAAGAAAAATGAAAAAAATTGCCCGGTATTAGAGAAAGTTAGACTAATCTGCAAGGATTCCTCTGATAAGAACAGTGCAGACTTCACAAAAAATAGAAAATTGCTGAGATATAATATTAAGTGAAAACCTTTAAAGTGAACTATTTATTATCTACATATTTATCTTCCTATCTATCTATTTTGTGGTCCAAATAATATCTGAAGGATCTTCAAGTTATATGAATTTATATTTACTTACTGTATTCTGCTGTGTGTATATGTATTCGTGTGTGTGTACTTTTTTCACAAAAAGGCCTAGGAGGAGAGGTATTCACAGTAGCATGAAGTGATATTTATATGTTTCCATCTATGTATTTTGGTAGAGTTTAATTTTTTGAATGAGCACATATTCATGATCTACTGTTTATTTTTTTTAAAGGAAAGCATGACCTATACTCCCTTCGTCCTCTTTGTCTGCCTCTGGGTGTGACAGCACAGTCCCATTTGTGTGGGGCTATCTCTGTCTGGAAAGCAGAGGCCGATTTTGCTTTTTATCCTGTTCATAGCACCTAGTAAGTGCTCAGTAAATACTCGCGGACTAGATCTAAGTCACAGCTCCTTTAGCCTCCTCCTCCAAGCTCCTGATACCCCAACATCTTCTGGCCAGTACCACTGGTACCATAGGACCACTCCCATCTACTTCTAGGTTTAGAAAATCCCAACACTTTCTCTTTGTTTCCACAACCCTGGTACTTCCTTCCTACAGTTACTCTTTGGTGACCTTATTTATTCTTTTGTCTTTTTTTTTTTTCTCTTTACTTCTCCAACACTAAATATCCTATAATAAATTCTCTCTGTTATCTTTGCCATATTAAATTCTCTTAAATGATTAAAAGGATTAGTATGATTTCATTTGTTCCAATCAGATTTTTCCTGATACAGACTGAAATTGTCCTAGTGGGTGAGGCTGCTTTGTACCCAATTTGGAAATAGGCAGTCACCTTTCTATGCCTCATAGACTGCAAAAAAGGACTTGGGTTCCTCTTTGGTTTTCCCACTTCCAAGTGCTAAGCACACTGGAGATGGTTTAGGGCCAGTCTACAAAAGTGAACCTAAAGTCCTCCTGTTCACCCTCTCTCTCTGCTTTCCAATCTGTGTTTAAGAGGCAGGCACCATTTTCCATGCAGATGGTATATCAGATTTAATACACCCCTCAGTAGGTCTGGGGGCATAGATTTGGTGGGCAGATTATAAAAGGATCCCTCTTTGACTTCAGTTCTCAGCCATATTCTGTAATCCTGCCTTAGAAAGGAATTCCAGGACTTGGAAATACGTAAGCCTCTATTATTATCTACTGCACATTTTGACTCCTTGTGCTTCTTCTCAATATGAATTAGAATCTAAATGGAAGAAAATTAAGTGATTAGTATCCTTAATTTCCAACAGGAAAAACAATAGTGAAAAGCAAACAGAGAAATGCTAGAATAGTGTCCCCCCAAATACATGAAACAACTGCTATGTCAGGACGATTTTTATAGTTTTTCTCTTATATGCCTCTCCGAATTTCATTTATAATGAACTTGCATTATATTTCTGTTAAAGGAAAATTATAATAAAATTCAGAATTGAGAAGAAACCACATCTAGAAAGAAATGACACTATGGCGGGGGATGGAACTCTCAAAAGCATTATATTTATAATTAAGTCATATTGCCTGAGCCATGACCCTGGTCTCCTGTATATTCTCCTGGATAAAAAGAGAAATAATAGTCTAAAAAGTACAAGAATAAATTAAGCAAAGCAAAAGCACATAAAGGGTTTATTTAAGAAGCATAGCAAAGGAGAATGATCAGATGAGGGGGGATAGAGGGAGATGCAAACTGGAGAAATGAGGGGTAAAGAGAGGAGAGGAAAGAGCACAGAGGCTGCATGCAGCAGCGGTCTCTGATCCGCCTCCATCTATGGAGATTTCCTCAGATTTCCTCTGAAAAGGAGGTTGGCTCCTGGCCCCAGCTGGCAGCTCCTCCAATCTCGTTCTCACATCAGACATCTGTCAGCACTCTGCAAGGACCATTGGAAATCAAGCCCATTCAGAGTTTGTCTTGGACCTCCTCAAGTCTTCCCACCCCTACGAGCTACTGAAAAGGAAAGGGGAAAAAAGTTATAAAGTTTCTCTAGCCACAGTGAGAATAGCCAAGAAAAGAAAAGAGAATGAGACAGCATTCACAAAAGAGACATGACTCTTTTCAAAAGTTCCCATGACTTCTCATTGTCAAAGGCTCCATTCATTCATTCATTCTCCAAATATTTATTGAGTGTAACTGTGTGCCAGGCATGACAGTAAGCACTGGAGACACGTTATTAATGCCAACCTGAGCAAGGCCTTCTTTTTGCTGCTCCATGTTCTTCTCCAAAGCAAGCTACACCTCCTGGGGCCTCAGCCCTCTCCACCTCTCTTCCAAAGGTCACTTTCCCCTGTGAATAGAATGACTAATACATGGCCAGATCTCTAGGAAAGGGGAAACAAGACAACCAGACTCATCTCAATTTGTAACACAAAAGATGGAACTTATCTAAACAACAACACTTTCATCTGCTTTTCAGTTGACCAGAAATTTTCTCCGTCAAAAAAACATACTTGAACTAGATGTCACTTTCAAAAGTACATACTTAAGTACATACATGACTTAAGTACATACATGACACCTCAGTGCCTTTCTTTGTCCCTACTATTCAATCTAGATTTTTTATCCTATTTCTATTTGCTAACAAACTCCTAGTCAAAGTTTTTGTTTATTTTTTCTTATGAAATTCTCTCTCTATATATAGTATATACAAAAAAAATACATCTAATGTGGATAGATATAGAGATAGCTAGCTAGCTAGATTGATAGGTGGTGCTATAAATTAAATGTTTGTATCCCTACCCCAAATTCATGTGTTGAGACCTAGTCCCCAATATGATTGTATTTGGAGGTGGAGCCTTTGGGAGGTGATTAGGAGCCCTCATAAATGGGATTAATGCCCTTATAAAAGGGACTCCCGAGTGTTCCCTTGCTCATTCCACCATGTGAGGACAAAGGGAGAAGACACCAGTGCAGGAACCAGGATGCAGGCCCACACCAGACACTACATCTTCCAGTGCCTTGATCTTAGACTTCCCGGCCTCCAGTACTGTAAGAAATAAATGTTTGTGGTACGTAAGCCAACCCATCTTTGGTATTCTGATATAGCAGCCTGAATGGACTAAGACATGGTGGAGAGACGGATAGCTGGACAGATGGATACATGGATGCATAGATTAATGGATGGATGCATAAATGGATAGGTAGATAAAAGCATATTCAGAAAACAAAAAAAAAATGTATATTCCACTCAGCTTAAGAAATAGAGCATTACAGAGCCTGCGGAGGGTACATAGGCATTCTGTTATCCTTTTCCCAACCTCCAGAGGAGACCACTATTCTGAATTCTGTGCTAATTATCCTTTGTTTTTCTGGATATATTTTTCCGCAAATATATTCCTCTGTGTATTGTGATATAAACATAATGGAATCATACTACATGTATCTCCTGGTAAATTGCTACTTTCAATCAATCATATGTTTTGAAATAAATCTATGTAGTCTATATCCATACCATCCTGAAGGTGGCCGATCTCGTCTGAAATAAATCTGTGTTAATATTTTGCACTGCCGTTTTATTGTTTTCTTTCTGCCCTATGAGTATTCGAATGTAATAACTATACTACAATGTATTCATTCTATGATAATGGGAATGTAAGACGCTTTCAGTTTTCCATCAGTAAAATCAATGATGCTGTAAATATCCTTACAGAACATTTCCTGGTGCACATGTGCAAGTTTCTGTAGGTGATATTCCTAGAAATAGAATTGCTGTGTCTATAGGATTTTTGAAATTTAGCAGCTCAGGCCATTTTTCAATGTGCTTGGACCAATTTACTTTCCCTCAGCAGTCTGAGAGTTGCTATTGCTCTACACCTTTGCAACAATCACTATTGCTGAACTCCTTTTCCACAAGTCTCAGGGGTATGACATGAAAATAAATAAACAATAAATAAATAAATATTTATTGTTACCCTTATAATTGATGAAAATGAGCATATTTCAGATGTTAATTGGTTGTTCATGTTTCTGTTTTTATAAAATATATGTCCATGTCTTTGTTCACTTTTAGTTGCGGTTGTCTGCACTATACTTTATATATTCTATATACTAACACTTTTGTTGTTTTTAAACATTGCAAATACTTTCTCCAAATATGTAGTCTGCACTTTCACTCTCTTTAAGATCTCTGTTCATGAACACGGATTCTTAATTTTTAAAACGTAGTTAGACTTATCAATCTTTTCCTTTAAGATTTGTACTTATGTACCTTTTTTTCCTTAATTTTATATTCAAGGACACATAAATATTCCCCTTTAAATTTTTGTTTTTAATTGATATCTGCATGTCATATAAGGAAATACATTCTTTTCATTTCCCAGATGGATATCCAATAGCCAGCCCCTTTTATTGAATTATCCATCCTTTCTTCCACCATTCTGCAATGTCATTTTTGACATATAGTGTCTATATAAATGCCTGTCCCATTACTTGGCTTTCTATTTAATTGCATTAGTTTATCTGTTTATACCTGCAGCTATCTTAAGTGCCTTAATTATAATGACTTTTAAAAAGTCACTACTATACGCCTGGGCAAATTCTCCTGCTTTGTTTTTCAGGCGAAGATTAACTAAGATACTTAGCTTTTCTTAGTCTTTTAATATAAATTTCAGAATTAGCTTGTCAATTCCACAAAAAAAATTAAATCCTGCAAATATGTTGATTGGTAGTACATTAAATTTATCTATCAACCTGAGGAGAATTAATATCTTTAATAGATAGAATGTTTCTATTTAGGAACAGGTTGTGTCTCTTTACTTATTTATGACTTCTTAAGAATATCTTTCATTACAAGTTTCTGGCTTTTTTTGAACTTTTTCACAAAAGGTCTTGCTTATCATGTGTTAGATTCATTCCTTAGTACCTTTTCTATTATTAGTTAAGGTACCAAGGGATGACTGTTATTAGAAAATAATATTTTTAGCTGAACTGTCTAATTCTTCCTGGTATAAGAAATCAATTGAATATTGTATATTAGACTTACATTAAGCAAGATTGTTCTACTTTCTTATTAATTTAACCATTTATATATTTGTTTTGGATTCCATTCATAGATAATATGATGAACATTTTATTTATTATTTATTAATTTAATTAGTTAATTAATTTTGCCTCTCTGAGCTAATTAGGATCTCAAACATACTATTGAACCTTGTCTGGTTCCTGGTTTTATGGGGAAAGTTTTTAACATATTACTATTTTTTTTTTTTTTTTGTCTTTTGTCTTTTTTCCGTGTCCGGCAACGGATCGCAACCCTCAGTGTTGCCCCCGTACCAGACCGGGGACCGGCAACGGGATCGCAAGCCTCGGTGTTGCTCCCGCGCCTCGCTCAGCCAGTGAGCGGGAGCCGGTCTGTATGTGGGATCCGAACCCTCGGACGGGAGCGCCGCCGCGCTTCCCAAGCGGCGCACTATCCAGTGCGCCACCGGGCCGGCCCCTTAACATATTACTATTAAGCATGAAGGAGGCTATACAATTTTTGTAGATGCCTATGTGAGTCTTTACCGCTGTTTCCAAATGTAAAGAATTCTTCATCTTCCAGGTACATGATGAGATAAACAACCGAGCTTCTCATTACATAGGGCCCCATGACTAGTTCCAGCCAAAGAGCACTGAGCAGAAAAATGAGTGTCACTTCTAATCCTGAGCACTAACTTGTCTCTTCAAGACTCTCCAGAGATCCTTTCCCTCCGGTATAGTAACTAGTAATGTCCAAAAGCTGCTACCCCTTCAGACTGAGTCTCCAAAGATGCACAGTCAGCAGAGGTCCCTGCTGATCTCAGATGAATATTTAATGTTTTAAGCCACAGAGATTTGGATGTTGTTACTACCATGGCAGTGAAACCTAAACTGTACTGACTGATACAGTATATAGCCAGACCAAGTAGATTTACTTCTTAGCAAAATAATGCCCTCTTGAGGGCCAACATTGTTATTAATGAATGGAGGTTGACTTGTACTGAATATATTTTTCTGCACCAATCAAGATTTACTTTTCTCTTTAATACGTCAATATAGTAAAATATCTTAATACATTTTATAATGTTGAATCTACTTTCTCATTTGGATTAGTGAGAATGATTAATCTTGAGTTCAGACTATAAATGTTTTTTTTAAGATTTTTTCTTTTTTTTAATTTTAACTTCTCAATATACATTGTAGTTGACTTTCATGACCCTTTACCCATTCCTCTTCTCTCCTACCTCTTCCTCCCCCCCCCCACATCGTATCCATTCACTTGTCTTAAAAAGTTCAAGGAATTATGGTGATTGTGGTGTCTTCTTCCCCCCAACCACCCTTTGTTTGTGTGTTTATTTATTTATTTATTTTTAGCTCCCATAAATAAGTGAGAACATGTGATATTTCTTTTTGTGCCTGACTTGTTTCACTTAATATAATTTTCTCTAAGTCCATCCATGTTGTTGTGAATAGTAGTATTTCATTATTTTTTTGTAGCAGAGTAGAATTCCATTGTCTAATATGCAAAAGACAGAATGATAAGTGCTGGAGAGGTTGCGGAGAAAAGGAAACTCTCATACACTGTTGGTGGGGCTGCAAAATGGTGCAGCCTTTATGGACAATGGTATGGAGGTTCCTCAAGCAATTGCAGATAGATCTACCATATGACCCAGCTATTCCACTGCTGGGAATATACCCAGAGGAATGGAAATCAGCATGTCCAAGGGATACCTGTACTCCAATGTTTATTGCAGCACATATATGTTTATTTATTTATATTTATTTATATATATATATTTAATTATATATAAATATACAACTGTTTATTTATGTTAATATATGTTTATTTAGCACAATAGCCAAGAGTTGAAAGCAGACCAAATGTCCATCATCAGATGAGTGGATAAGGAAATTGTTTAAGATTTTTATATCTGTGCACAAGTATGACTGCTCTCCAAATACCATCACTGGTTTTATATCAAGGTTATATGTATTTCTTGAAATACAGGTGGGGAAGTTCTCTCTTTTTTACATTGTATCTGAAAGATTATATAAAATCAGAACTGTTACATAACTATTGATAAACTTGCCTATTAAACGGTTATCTCTCCCTCTCTTTTATTTTTATTTATTTATTTTTATTTATTAATTTTTTTAGTTGGAGAGAAATCTACTGAATCAATTTCTATTTTTTATTAATACATTCAGATTTTCTTTCACTTTTTCTTCTCTAGTCACTTTAGGAATTTGCATTGTGTAAGCATCTGTTTTCTAAGTGTATAATTTTCTTGGCTGAAAGGTCATACAATTCCCTTATTTATTTATTTTATTTATTTATTCATTCATTCATTCATTTTATTTTATTTTATTTTTTTATTTTTTGTCTTTTTCGTGACCAGTAAGGGGATCGCAACCCTTGGTGTGGTGTCGCCCACACTGCACTCAGCCAGTGAGCGCACCGGCCATTCCTATATAGGATCCGAACCCACAGCGGGAGCATCGCTGTGCTCCCAGCACCGCACTCTCCCGAGTGTGCCACGGGCTCGGCCCCAATTCCCTCATTTCAAAAGGTCTGTCACATACATCATTAAGTCCTCTTTTTCTTCTTTAGTATCATTTACTTATTTCTCTTTTCTCTTTCTCCTCTCTCACTTGATCAATCTTGCTAACGATTTGCTTTCATTTATTATTTCAAAGAACAAACTTGGGTTTCTTTAAGACTCTCTATTGTAATTTTGCTCTCCAATATTTTCTGATCTACCTTTATTTCTTTTCCCCTTGCTTGCTTTTTTTTACCTGCTTAATTTTATCCAAAGTTGATCACATATTTATTCTCTTTCTTAAAATAAGGATCTTAGGATTTGGTAAATCCCGTCATTCTTCACATGACATAAACACATTTTATGCAGCATTTTAGTTCTAGACTTAAACTAAATAATAAAGGGTTTGTTTAGACTTATCCAATATTCTTCAATATTTTTGTTGCACTTCTAACATTCTTTTATTTATTATTTTTATTATAAACAAATTTTATCTTTTTAAAATCAATGGAAATCATCATGTCAAAGGGATGCCTGCACTCCCATGTTCATCACTGCTCTGTTCACAATAGCCAAGACATGGAACCAACATAAATGTCCATTGACAGATGAGTGGATAAGGAAACTGTGGTACATATACAACATGGAATACTGCTCTGCCATAAAAAAGAATGAAATTCTCCCATTCGCAACAACATGGATGAACCTGGAGAAACTTATGTTGAGTGAAATAAGCAAAGCACAGAGGGATAAATACTATATGTGCTCACTCATAAGTGGGAGCTAAGAGAGAAAGAAGGAAGGAAAGAAAGACCATAGTGGTGCGTTGAACTTGCAGAGGGAGAGAACGTACCTTGGGAACAAAGTGGAGTTGTGGGGAAAGGGGAAGGGGGAGGGAGGTTGGAAATAATTGGGTGAGGGACGTGGGGTACAATCACAATTTGTAGTAACGGGCACACTGCCAGTATGGATCTGGTCTTCACATCTTGGGCACGAGGGGTGAAAAATCAGCTTTGTATCTCATGAATATTCATAACCAATAAAAAAAATAAATAATAAATAAAATAAAATTATTCTAGAATGTTAGTGAATTCAGCTGTTTGTTTATCTGCAGAAGTTTTTATTTTGCTCTTGCTCTTAATTTCACTTTTATTGGATATACAATTCCAGGTTAATATCTTTCAGCAGCTTGAAGTATTTCACGCTCCTCTTTCTGTGGATTAAAGTTAGCAGTCTATCTCTCATGACTTTGAATTAAATTGCTTTATCATTTTGTTATGTTTTAAGAATGTCTTTTTGCCATTGATGTTTCCCTATGCCACTGTCGTTTCACTATCATTTATCCTGTTTGTGGTTTGCTTTTTGTTTTTTGTTTTATTATGTAGGATTCACTGGACTTCCACTATATCTTTGAATATTGCCACCTGATCATTTGTTCTCTTCCTTATTTCTAGAACTGTGCTTAAACACATATTGGACCTGCTGATCTATCATTTATTGCCAAGAGAGAAAAATAACTCTGTGTCATGACTCTTCATCCTACCTTTCTATTTTCTATCTTGTTGTATTTCAGCATCATGTTCTGTTTAATCCCTTGATATTGTCCTTTTGATTCTTTATTTCTCTGTCCAGCTCTGTCTAATTAATAATTCAAATGAACTTATTGTGTTGTTGCTGTTACTGCTCACTAGTATCATGGTTGCTTATAGGAATATAGTCAGATTTTATGGTAGAACAATTAGGGGTGAGGACATAGCTCCATTTAGTGTAGCATCTACAGAAAATACTAAAATGTATCTTAAATGTCCTCAGTGCTTGCTTACCCAATAAACAAAAGATTCAAAAATCCAATGAGTCGCCCTTTACCTGGCACTGTACAGTTTCTTGTAGGTGGGGAGCTATTTGCACTGCTAGCTTTTCCCAGGAACAAGAGACAGCTTTTTTTTTTTTTTTTTTTTTTTTTTTTCAGTTTTTGGTTCCTGTTTATTTTTCAGCAACTGAAGTCTTTCCCAATAGCATTTAACGAGAATTTCAGAGACACTGGACTGTCATGAAAAAGATGCTCAACCCCATTGTCCATTTGAGCCAAGATTTTAAGCATGCAAGCAGCACATTAGTGTTTGACGGGAGCCTACTCTATCCAAGATGACCCAGGTGACACATTTCCCTGTCACAGGATGAGAGGCATAGAATGGGAGACCGGGTCTTTCTTACAGTCTTGGCTGTTACGCACAGTGGAATTTTTCCATTTTTAAGTAGCTATCAGTCTACCTAAGAACATAGCTGACTCTTAAAAAATCTGTTTTATGAACCAAGGAAAAGATGACCTAGTTAACAACTGTTCATTTTTACAGGTAATCTCATATTTCTAGTTTGAAATACTTGTATTTTAGTCTTAGATTTGCCATTACTGCACTCTATGACTGTGGGCTACTTATAGGTTCTTCTGGGCCTCATATACCTATCATAAAAAGAAATTAAGGTGATACAAAACAACAACCAGAGAACAAGAATAGGTCTGAAGCATTCAGTGGTCACCAGGATCACTCTGTTTCAAAGATGTGTAGTTCTACAGCATGATTGAATTTTACTGGCTACAACCAACTGGAAGTCTACTTTCAAGAGCAAGGCTTCTGTGGGTATTAATTCTGAAAGGCAATTTCTTATTCATGTCCAAGACACAGGAGAGGCTGGCTGACATGAAAACACACCTTGAAAAATGAGCAAGCAGGGTGGAAATTGGATGTTGAAATATTGCTCAACTCAGCCGTCAGTGCTTAGCCCTCACTCCTAAGTGAAACATTCTTTTTTTAATCGAACTTCAAAAATTTGAAAGGCCTTTCATCAAATAGAACAAGGAAAGTCTAAACAGCTAAATGAGGACTATAAACAGGAAGAAGGGGAAGACTAATGGACTTGGGGATTTCAGAGGAGTGGAAATCATGGCTTGAATTTCAGATGGCTGAATACTAACCCTGGACTGTACTATTTATTGGCTCTGTGACATGGGGTGAATTCATTGACCAGAGCCAGCTTCATGGGCATACAATCCGTGCAGTCACATAAGTTTCCATGCTTAGAAGGGTCTCACACTGGGCTTAATGTCCTGCTACTGCCATCTTGAAATTCCCAATAATTTTTCCACAAGGTGCAATGCACTTTTATGTTTCATTTTGCCCTCAAATTATGTAGCCAGCTCTGAGTTTAACCTTTCTGAAATTTGGCTTCTCCATCTCCAAAATGAGAAAGGTGCTACTTATTGTCCAGGATCATTAAATGAGTTATGAGATATGTTAAATGAGATATGTATGAAAGTTCCCAGGCCTGGCTAGTTAGCTCACTGGGTTACAGTGCGATGGCTGAATACTAACCCTGGACTGTACTATTTATTGGCTCTGTGACATGGGGTGAATTCACTGACCAGAGCCAGCTTCATGGGCATACAATCCGGGCAGTCACATAAGTTTCCATGCTTAGAAGGGTCTCACACTGGGCTTAATGTCCTGCTACTGCCATCTTGAAATTCCCAATAATTTTTCCACAAGGTGCAATGCACTTTTATGTTTCATTTTGCCCTCAAATTATGTAGCCAGCTCTGAGTTTAACCTTTCTGAAATTTGGCTTCTCCATCTCCAAAATGAGAAAGGTGCTACTTATTTCCAGGATCATTAAATGAGTTATGAGATATGTTAAATGAGATATGTATGAAAGCTCCCAGGCCTGGCTAGTTAGCTCACTGGGTTACAGTGCAGCCTTGTAACAACAAGTTCAAGGGTTTGTTTCCAGCCAGCCAAAAAAAAAAAAAAAAAAATCCCC
>NW_007731205.1:75392-76413 GCF_000696425.1 Galeopterus variegatus
TGATAGGTCTTTTACTCTAACTTCATTCATTTCTAGATGCAAAATATAACTGTTCTTTTTTTAAAGGAGCCATAAGATCCAGAGCTTTCTTTTTTCTTTTTTAAAAAATTTTCTCCTCAATTTGTTTTCACAGACTAGTGCAGTACAATTGTGGAAGCATAAAACCATCTCAAATAAAGGCTGATGTGAGCCAGCCTCAGAAATATTATATATAATAAAATCTTTCACATGTTTATAGTTGGTTCTGGGGCTTCACATTAACTGATAGCCCTGATAAGGCTTTTGAGAATTTCAGAAGTACACTGCATTTTAAACAGTACAACGTGCCTCCATCGGTAATTAACATTGAGCTTGACCCCACAGAATGTCTTTTCTAGACAAATAAGCCCTTAAATGGCCAATATCTTCCTTCAGTAAATCTTCTTAAATTATGGGGAAAATGTGAGTTGTTACTATGGAAAAGTTACATCATTTATTTCCCTTGAATTCCAATTCTCAAACATTATTAATTTTTAAAGAATGTAAGCCCTTCAAGGAGGAGGTCTTCCTTCTGAACCTCTTGCAGAAGAGATTTTGATGAATATCTTTTATTGTTTGATTTTCTGTTTCCACTCACACATTTCTTTATTTTAAAATAATTTGATGTTATCTTAGTATAATTGCATTCTTATAACAGGGTGGATCTGAGTGAGAGTTGAGGGATTTCTGACAAATAATAAAATCACAATAATAACTCACATTTAATCATAAAATGATAGCTCACATTTAATATGTTCCAAGATTCTGAAGAACTTAACATATCTCTTATTGCATCTTTATAACAGTCTTACGAAACAGGTATTATTATGTCCTATAAACAAATGCAGAAAATGAAGTTTAAGAAGTAAAATAATTTGACCACAGTCACATTAGTTGCAGTATTACACTTAAGTCTATGTCTGTCGTACTCAAAGCCCACATTTTTGACCATTACGACATCCAAAGCAAAAATATCAGATGTGGATAGTTATGCAGATAAGTC
>NW_007731205.1:77473-78935 GCF_000696425.1 Galeopterus variegatus
ACATGTCTAGATCTCAAATGAAGACTCTAGGCTGGAAATACAAATGTAGAACTAGCTGACACGGAGGTGCTATGAAAAGATAGACCAGAGAAGAAGAGGGGAAGAGAGGACAGGGGAGAAAAGAAAGGAAAAAATAAGAGAGAGAAAAGGAATAAAGCAGAAGAGGAACAAAACAGCACTGAAAAAGACTTTCAGTCCCTCAAGAAATTAGAGGTGTCCACAAAGAGGATGAAGTGGAGCAGGCAAAGAGGACAGGGGAAAAGTGAGCAAGGCATCCTTAAAAGGGTATGAAGCACAGGATTCAAAACACAGCTGAAAAGATTGTCTTTTAAAAGTACAGCGGTACATTGTCTCTTGTGATAAGTGGGGAAAGAGAAAAGGAAGGTGAGGATACAGGTAAATACCCATGTTGCTATGTTGTAATGCAACATGTAAGTATTATAGTGGAAATCTGGACAAAGTACCACTGAGCACTCTGGAAAAATGATTACTAAATTCTGTGGGAAAGGGAACAGACGACAAGATTAAAGAAGCATCTTAGACGATGAAACATTTGACATATGTTTCAAAAGATAAGTGAGTGTTAGCCAGGCCAATACAGTTGCCAAAATGAGCAAATAAAAACTAAAGGTTCATGCAATATTTGGATTATATTTATACTAAAATATTATCTGCTGTTTATCTGGGATTCAAATTATGCGGGGTGTCTTGTATTTTATCCGTCAATCCTTTAAGCTGAAAAGGTAGGAAAAAAGCACTCCTGCAGAGGGTACAGCAAAAATAAAGAAATGTGCCTAGGCAGTGCATGATCTATTTAAGGAATCACAGATAGCTTGGAATAAGAAAATATGAGGTTGTTGCAATTGATAAGGCTACAGACATATTCAAGGGTCATATTATGGAAGTATTTGTTCATTTCCAGGCTAACATTGGGTGAACAGTTCTGTCTGAAGTTCACCAGGTAAGTGAACTAGTTTAGCCTATACATGTCACAAAGGAATAAGAGCATACATTATGGTTAAATATAAGGAAGGAACAAAAATATATACTGTTACATACCTAGTATATATAATTTATATATGTGTTTATATATATTTATATGTGAATACATATATTTATATAAATAAATTTATATTTATAGTCATACATATTCACATTATATATTATGTGTTTTATAATATATATATTCACATAAGTACATAGATATGAATGTAATTATTGGATTACAGAAAAACTCATAAATATGGAAACTGAGGTCCAGAGGAGAAAAACTACCTGCTCAAGATTACATACAAATTTGTTGGAATATTTGACAATCTCAACCACTAGTCTAAGGCTCTTTCCTCTGCACCAGGGTTTACATAGTCATAATGGAGTTTAGTTTCTCTCAATAGGATCAAGGAACTATAAGCAAAGGTAGAATACTGTTTTCACTGATGTGAACATATATCTAGAGAAGTTG
>NW_007731205.1:79535-82390 GCF_000696425.1 Galeopterus variegatus
TCTTTCCTCTGCACCAGGGTTTACATAGTCATAATGGAGTTTAGTTTCTCTCAATAGGATCAAGGAACTATAAGCAAAGGTAGAATACTGTTTTCACTGATGTGAACATATATCTAGAGAAGTTGTCTTGTGAATGTCTGAGTCTTCTTTCGTAACTTTCTGGGTATATCAAAGAATGAAGTCACTACCTTCACTGAAGCACATACACGCACATGCCCTTCTCTAAATGTTCACATCTCTCTGGACAATCTTATCCTGTTTACCATAAAACCAAACAA
This sequence comes from Galeopterus variegatus, assembly GCF_000696425.1. Lineage (NCBI taxonomy): Eukaryota > Metazoa > Chordata > Mammalia > Dermoptera > Cynocephalidae > Galeopterus > Galeopterus variegatus. The sequence goes on from NW_007731205.1 coordinate 79,814, forward strand.
CAACTTTCAATATCCAAATATGTATAAGTTCCTTAAAGATTTAAGCATGGATTTTCCCCTTGAGATTTATGTGTGTGCACACCCAGGGTTTCCAAGCTTTGACCATTGCCTCAGGGAATAACACAGCTTGTTTTGGCTGCAGTTTGGGGACAGCACTATTGAAACGTTGCTTAGATAAAGGACACAAGCTTCACTGGTGATGTCATGGCTTTGCCATGGAGCTGTTGCAAAGGAGTCCATTTAAGTCATTGGAAGGAAACTTAAAGGTTGTTCTTCATCTTGGGCCTTTGAGAAATTAGACCTTTATTATAACCCCGTTATTTTAGGTAACTTGACTATGACCACAGTTCAAGTCATTTTCAGAAATATGTATTTAACAGGTGTGATATACCAGGCATGGGTTTGGGCTAATAATTTCAGAATGAATTAAATGTTAATCCTGATATTCTTCCTTTCTTTTCTACTCCATTTTCTGCTCCGCTACTCCGTCCTTAATTTTTCATTGCTTTTGTCATTGAAAGGCAACTTATATGGATGAAATATGCTTTAATTACTATATTTCATGAGTCCAAGAAAGTCTCATATGAGTTCTAAACTTCCCTGAAGATAGCGAGGGGATAGCTGAGTGCAGTGGTAATTTCAAGATAATACGTTTTCAAATCCTGTGACAAAAGGGGACTGCAAGCATTGTTTTAAGTTGGGTAGAAGTTAATTAGATGATTATTATCATTATTGTTGTTATCTATTATTATTAATGACTTTTTCAATGTCTGGAATATTTCATGGAGTGTTGTGATAAAGATAATAAGCACAAGGTAGTGTGTGGCCCTGAAGAAGAAAATGCGGGCTGGAACAGGGGGTAGGGGTGATGGTGCATAATAGACAAGTTTTCCTGAATGAGGCGATGCCTGCAAAAATCACAAAGGATGACTTTAAAAAATGAACAAGAAAGAGTAATATTCCAGGCAGAGAGAATCTTTTAGACAAATTATAATGGATATTTTTAAGGTTCTCTAAGGCCAACTCCTTACAGATGGGATTATTTGCTTTTAGAAAGGAGAGGGGGGTGAGGGGTACTTGCCCAATATTTTAAAGCAGCTATCAGAGCAGGGTCAAGAACACTAGCCTCTTGACTTCAGATCACTGGTTTTCTATCCCAGTGTGAAAGATCTTTGTTCTGTATGTTTAGACTATATTCCAGGACCCTATTGTTGATCAAAGTTCCTGTAAACAGCTCAGTCATCCTAAGAAAAATTCCTCACCACAGGTTGCATGAGATATCCAAGACCACCCTCCTTGCTAAATGAATGATTCATCAGGGTTTGTTATGAGATGGACAAATCATGGAATGTCTCTAACTTTCTGACAGGGATGGGCCCTGGTTACTGGTACTTTGAAAAATTCTTTTGAACAACATTAAATTGACCCAAGTGGAAAACTTGAATGTACCCAGCCTTTCTCTCTCTCTTTGTTTTCTCCCCTGCCACTTCCTCTTTCGTGACCTCGTCACTGAAAGACAATTTAAATCTTTGAGGGAATATGTAATTTAATTAGCATATTGCATCAACCTTAAGAGTTCCATTTGAGTTCTAATCTTCTTTGGGCCCAGGGGACTAGAGGTTGTCTGTCTGACCTTGAGAAAGCCACTTGTTTGGTTTTAGTTTTCTTATCTGTCCAGTGAGAGGGATTGGTCTGGCTGGACTTTTACATTCCTCCCAGCCCTAAAGTTTAATACTTTGTTCTTATAAGTTACTGGCAGAAAGATTGCATTTCTTGCAACTTCTTTTCTAAAATTTAAATATTTTTCAGGAGTTTGATCTAAGAAAGCACTAACTTCCCAAACAGGAGCATGTCAGTGGCTTGCACAATCTCTGCTTGGTTCCTTTAGAAAGAACGTCACAGCCTTTTTCCACCTCTTGAAGCCCTTTTTCTTCTAGCATGACTTCCTCTTCTTTTCTTTTCTTTTCTTTTTTTTTTTTTTTTTGTCTTTTTTCCGTGTCCGGCAACGGATCGCAACCCNGGGATCTGAACCCTCGGCGGGAGCGCCGCTGCGCTTCCCAAACGGCGCACTGTAGCAGTGCGCCACCGGGCCAGCCCTTCTTTTCTTTAGGTAACTTTCCAGGTTGGCCCCTGTGGCTAAACAAAATCAAAACCAAAACAAAACCCCAAACAGCAACTCTCCAACTTTGTTGTGGGAAGGCCATTTGAAACACAACTATTAATGTCTCAGCACTCTAAAATAATTTCTCAATTCCCAAAGAACAGTTTGTCATGATCCCCCCTTTTCTACGATCTGAGGAAAAGTATCCCAAGTAAGCACATGGCTAAAGATGCACAGATAGAACTCACTTCTCTTTGGGGATTGCTATAAAATGGGAATTTCCCCGTTATCTACAAATGTGTCAAGAACATTGCCTTTTGTTCCAACAAAGCCACGTAGCAAGAATGTTGACATCTCTTCATTCCTGAGCTGTAAGATCACCAACAACCTTTGGAGAACTGATAACACTCTTAAAGTAGCTCCTTCTGACCGGTTCCCGCTCACTGGCTGAGCGTGGTGCGGGTGCAACACCGAGC
>NW_007731205.1:83390-97430 GCF_000696425.1 Galeopterus variegatus
TGATAACACTCTTAAAGTAGCTCCTTCTGACCGGTTCCCGCTCACTGGCTGAGCGTGGTGCGGGTGCAACACCGAGCGGTGCGATCCCGTTACCGGTCAGTAAAAAAGACAAAAAGGAAAAAAAAAAAAAAGTAGCTCCTTCAGATGGAAGGAAATCCCATGTTCATAATGGAATAATTGTGAGATTCTGGGAAAATGCTCACAAAAATCTGCCCTACATGCGTGCTACAGTATGGACATGACTGATTTCCTCAATCCATTGCTCTGACTCCTTACCTTTTTCCTATGTCCTGTAATAATATTCTGCTAAGAGTTCCTCAAGTGGCCTATGATATGCCATGTCTTTGTCTAAATTGTTCTATCTGCAAGGAATATACTTTCACCAACTAGTCATCCTGAGGCATCCTGGAAGAGTCACCTAAGACCACTTCTACTGATAATTCTTCCCTGATATCTGTAGGTTAAGTTGTCATCCTAGCCCCCAGATTCTACTCCTATAATAACAGTTCTTACATTGCATGTCAACTATAAGGGGACTTCAAAAGTTTGTGGGAAAATAGAATTAAAAGATAAACATTAAAAATATGAACTTTATTTTTCAGCATAAGCTCAATCAAATGCAAGACACTTTTGTAAATGATGATGCTAGCCATTTAGCCAATCCCTAAAGAATTGAGGGTCCTGGGGATTTAACAATGTCAATGCAATCTTTTTTACATTTTTAATTGAAGAAAATGAGTGGGTTTTCTTTAAATGTTTTTTAAGAGGGGAAAACAAAAAGAAGTCAGAAGGAGCCAAATTGGGACTGTAAGGTGGATGCCTAATGATTTTCCACTGAAACTCTCATAAACTTGTTCTTGTTTGATAAGAAGGATGAGCAGGAGCATTGTTATTGTGGAAAAGGACTCTCTGATGAAGGTTTACAGGTGTTTTTCTGCTAAAGCTTTGGCTAACTTTCCCCAAACACTCTCATAATAAGCAGATGTTATCCTTCTTGAGCCCTCCAGAAAGTCAACAAGCAAAATGCCTTCAGCATCTCCCAAAAACTGTTGCCATGACCTTTTCTCTTGAACAGTCTGCTTTTCTTTTTGTTTTGACTGGACCACTTCCACGAATTGATAGCCATGGCTTTGATTTTGACTCGTCTTCAGGATCCATGTGTCATCTCTTGTCACAATTTTCTGAAGAAGTGCTTCAGAATTTTTTTAATTTTAATTTATCAATATACAGTGTAGTTGATTTTCATGTCCCTTTACCAATTCCTCATTCCCCCTCGCCCTCCCTGCTCCCCGCCATCAACATCATATCTGTTCACTTGTCTCAACAAGTTCGAGGAATTGTTGTGTCTTCTTCCCCACCCTGCCCCCAGTGTTTGTTGGTTTATCTATAGCTCCCACAAATAAGTGAGAACATATGGTATTTCTCTTTCTGTGCCTGACTTATTTCACTTAATATAATATTTTCTAAGTCCATCCATGGTGCTGTGAATGGTAGTATTTCATTCTTTTTTTATAGCAGAGTACCACATGACCCAGCTATTCCACTTCAGGATTTTATTCCCACCTTAAAATTTCCATTGAAAGTTCTGCTCCTGTCTGCAGCTGACCTGGGAGCAATAGATTTGGTACCCATCGAGTGAAAAGTTGGCTCAACTAATTTTTCAATCAGAATTGTGTAAGCTGAACCAATTGAAATGTCTGTGGTGTTGGCTGTTGTTTCTGCTGTTAATCTTCAGTCCTCTTTGATTAGTGCACCAACAAGATTAATGTTTTCTTTGCAAATTGCTGTGGATGGTCTGCTGCTATGGACTCCATCTTCAACATCATCTCATCCCTTCTTAAAATGAGTTGAGTTATCCATTTATAAACTACTGATTTCTAGGGGGCATTGTCCCCATAAACTTTTCATAAAACACCAATGATTTCACCATTCTTTCACCCAAGTTTCACCATAAATTTGATGTTTGTTCTTGCTTCAATTTTAACAGAATTCATGTTGCTCTGATAGGAGATCTTTTCAAACTGCTGTCTTATCCTTCTTAGTGGCATAAACTAGATCCTTGTTCAGACATGTTAAAACAAGTTTATGAGTCTATTGTGGTGCAAAAAATATTTTGAAGTCTATGCATAGTTTTTCATAGTACACTTATTCCATGAACTTTTTGCATGTAATTTCTTAATTAGGTTATTTTATTTCATTTTATGCTTTTTATTCATTAAAACATGATTGATCGTACATATCTGAGGGGTACAACATTGAATATCCGTACCTGTGTGTAACACGTGATGCTCAAATCAAGATAATTAGTATAGTCAACATTACACAATGTAATCATTTTTTGTGGCCCCTTACCAATATCTCACTAACACATCCTTCCACCCCTTTTTCTACCTCTGAGGGCTTCAGTTCCATTCTCTCCTTTTGAAAGTTCAATGAATTGTTCTGACTGTTATATTTTTCTTTCTTTTTTCATTAATTAATTAATTTATTTATTTATTTTTTAGCTTCCACTTATGAGTGAGCACATGTGGTTTTTCTATTTCTGCGCCTGGCTTATTTCACTTAACACAATTGTCTCTAAGTTCATCTGTGTTGCTGTGAATGGCAGAATTTTATACTTTTTTATGGTGGTGTATTATTCCATTATATAGGAACTAAATGGGCATTTCTCAAAGGAAGATATACAAATGGCCAACAGACATATGAAAAAATGTTCAACATCACTAAGTATCAGGGAAATGCAAATCAAAACTACATTGAGATATCATCTCACTCCAGTTAGACTGGCCACTATCAAAAAGAAAGTAAGAAATGCTGGTGAGGGTCCATGAATTTTTTGAAGACCCTTCATACTTATAAGCATCTACCATGCCTGGAGGACAGAGTATACATTTAATTAATCTCAAAAACAAACAAACAAACAAATAAAAATCTTAGCATATGCCCAACTGGGCTCTGAAAAGCACTGAAATGCATTTAAGTAATAGCTAGTTAGGTAAACTTTGGTATACGTGATAAGCACACAGTAGACCTTCCACGCATGTGTTAAAATGATTAATAAATTAATTTTATCTAGGAGAAGATATAATATACTGTTTGGAGAATGTGTGACATTTTTGTTGGATAATTTAAAAGAACATATATTTGCCTTCATTCAAAAGTATCAGGGTTTATTTCAAAAACAGGTGGCCTCTCTCTAATTAAAAATGTGTTTCATGGTAAAGAGACTAGCATAACTCCCTCCTGTTGTTTATCCCTAGTTATACTGGGTAAGAGAAAGAGAGCTCTGGACCAGGAGTCAATAACCATGAGTTCAAATTTTAGCTCTGCCACTTAACACTGTGTTTGACTCAGCTTTCTCACTAGTAGGGAGGAAATAAATAATAAAACATCTAGGATAAAATAAAAGAGCATCCAAAGGTCATCTATATTTGAGAGTTAAATTGTCAAATTCAGAACTTCACTGTTCCAGAAGCTCAGAAGAGAAGGTAAGAGAAACTTTGTTGGACAAAGAAAGTCATGGTTTGGGCCTATATAATGTGCTGCATCTGTGCAGGCAGAGAGCAAGGACATGCAGATATATGAGACAAGACTGGCAATGAGCCAATGTCCTGGCATTTAGGAACAGTGTGACTGGACAGAAATGTCCACTCTGGGCAGGAGAAGGTCTATTTGAGTGAGAAGGTTAGGGGCTTGATGCCAGGCTAAGACATTTGAACTATATCCTCAGGAACGTGAGGACCCCTGGAGGATTTCAACCAAGAAAGAGATGTGGCTGGTTTGCATTTAGAGACGGCACTCTGGTAATTGTGTGGATTGTCAATTGGAGGGAATCAGACTGTAGTAGATAGGTATTTGCTAGCCCATCTTCAAAGCACTGATTGATTTGAAATATCCCAAATGCTAGTTATGTGGCAGGAATGCTGCTGAGTGCTAGAGTTGGGACAAGGACAAAGAGGGGAAACCAAAGAATGAATCGGATGATTTTCTTGTTTCCATGGATCTCAACAGTCCAGAGTGGCAATGGAATTATCATGTTTTCAGGAAAATTTTTTATTTTCTTTTTAGGCTTAATCCTAGGCACATAGCAGTTTCTCAATTAATATGTATGGATTAAACAATTGAGCAAATAACTAAATTAAGATATGGTTATCAGTCAGAGTCCAAAGGGTTAAGTGAACCATTTTTTTTTTCCCCCTGTGGGCTCCTTGAGGGCAGGGACTGATGTAATTCAAGCACAGTGCCTTGGTACATGTGGAATGGCTGGCTATAGCAGGGCAGATTTCTCTTTCAGGGTTGCCCTTCCTTGCTGAACCAAAATTTTAAATGACAAATTTAAAACACTGTTCCGTTTATAAAGAATTTTCTCATCCTCTTCTTTACATGATACCCAGAAAGCCCTATGAAGTATTTTTTTTTATCATACCTATTTATCATGTCATGCAACTGAAGATATAAAGAAGTGATATTGTTTATCTCCCAAACATGAATTGCAACCTTGAAACCCAACCCTCTAATTTCAAATCCATTTTTCTTTTCATTAGTATCTCTGTAGCAGTGAATAATATGCATCCCCAAAAGATAGTTTATAGGGAGACCTGAGCCTTGCAATAGTCTCCCTAAGGAGATACAAAAACAGAAAAAAATAGAGGAACTCACAAGTCAAAGAGTTAGTCCACGTGAGGGTTGCTCAACCACCCTTGGAGCCAAGTCAGGTGGGCAGGTGATTTTGCTCTTCTGTGGCAGGCAGATACATCTTGCAGAAGCTTGAATGGCTTCTCGATGTAGACTCTGTTCATGGTTCCCATGGAGTCATTCACTTGTTCGTTTATCTACTCATTAATTCAGGATGTCTTCCAGCATTTTCAAGCAGTCCAGGCCTGAAAGGATAATCTCACTGTCTGCAAAGCTCAGACCCTGGAATGGGATCTGGCAGGGATCTGCTCCCCTGTAACTGTGGGTCAAGAGACCTGGGAGGCAACAAACCAGAGGACTGTGGACCAAGTAGCCCCCTTCTAGGAGTAGGGTGGCCCCTTCTGAAGTAAACATCTGGTTCATGTGTCTGTCTGTTTCAAGATTTCTCCAGTGCAGGTTTCTGAGCCTGTCTGTTTTCAGTCCTAAAAAGGGGAAAATCAACTCAGATTCCTCCTTGCTTGCACTGAGAAGAGTAATTTCACATCAAATGTAAATTCAATCAAATCTCTAAATAGATCCACTGCTCAATAATTCAGGTATATGAGCCCCAAAACAACAGGTTAATAATAAGGGAAATAGGACTTTGAAGTGAGAGAACACAGGGTCAAATCCTAATACTGAAATTTCTGTGTGAAGTTTACCAAATGACTTAGCATCTCCAAGCTTTAGTTTGCTTATCTGAAGAACTAGAGGAGATTTGTTCTTCACGAGATTGTTGGGACTATTGAATGGAAAACAATGAATAAGATTAATAGCAACTTCATTTGTTTTCCCTGTCCTAATTATGATTTCTAATCAAATCATCAAAGAAATCATTTAACTAATGAACCCCAGGACACTAGAGGAGATTTGTTCTTCACGAGATTGTTGGGACTATTGAATGGAAAACAATGAATAAGAATAATAGCAACTTTATTTGTTTTCCCTTTCCTAATTATGATTTCTAATCAAATCATCAAAGAAATCATTTAACTAATGAACCCCACGACCGAAGAATGATGCATGACTTTCCTAGAGATGGAAACCAAGTAAGTGGTAGAATTCAGAGTCCAAAGCCCAATGTGGGCATGTCTGCTTATCATTTTGATATTATATTATCTCTGTGCTCTTTTGCTATTATTCTGCCAGCACCCTTCCTCTACTTTTTGTTTCTTAATCAGTGAAAGCATCATTTAGCCCACTTATAGATGAAGATGCTTAGGTTTGTCACCTAAATCCAATGCAGCCTGACACCAACATCCCGTGGTCCTCCTTTTAATGAATCACCTAACTCAAGTCATTTTGCATGTTCAGCACCAAGGGTTAATCTTTATTTCTTTACAATTGATTCCCAAATAAAAGGCTATCTGAGACTTTTCCCTTACCTTTGGATACCAGCAGCTGTGACCGGTAGAACACTAAGACCCATGGAGTGCGTAGGTGGGTGGACACTCCTGTAGTGGAGAGTAGAGCAGGTATTGGACCATGTGGCTGCAGGAGGGACTGGATGATATCTACAATGCTCTCTTCAGTTTGCATGTATATCTGGTTCTGGTATTTTTCATCTGCTCTCTTTCCTCCAGGTTTAGTCCACAAGTTAGCAAAAATCTGGGCAGGCACCAATACCAGTCTAATCTCTAGTGTACTGTAAAGAGAAGAGAATGGAAACCCACTCTCCAAGCCCTTAGCCATGCTTGAGGCAGCAACTGGAAAACTACCAGGGGAGGTGAACTCTTTGGGTGCATTTCCTCTGGCAGAGAAGACTGTGACAAGACTACACCCATTGTAACCCTTCTGCCAAGTCCTGGGAACTGCAGTCCCTGATACTTTTTCAACACCCCAGACTCTCCAGTAAAGCCTCTAGTCTATTTTTCCCAGAGTGTGAACCACCAGCCCTTAGTACCTCCATCCGTCTCACCTAAGAAACTGGTCCTCAACCATTCCACCATCATTCTATGCATCTAGACTCCCAATCTCACCTGGAGAGTGAGACAGCGGAGAAGAGATATGGAAGCTTCAGCAATTACGAGGGCCTGACAAGGACTAGATGTGGAGTCAGAACAGGCTGCCTGAGGTCGATAGTTTCTATCCTCTGGGCTTTGCTGGTGCTGTTTCCTCTGCCTAAAACTCTGTTTATTTCTTTTTATTCACTAATTTTATTATCCATCTATTTTTTTTTTTTTGCATCCAAAGTGTTTGGGTAAAATATGATTGCAGTCTAATCAGTCCTAGGTTAGCTTCTAACATAAGCTGAAGGGAAGGCCTTTATCATACTGTGCACTGGAAATCCTAGTAATATTCACAACGTGTCATATGATGGCACTAACTGCCACAAGGTTAAAAATACTGATATTTATAATGGCAGAAATGTGATTGATGCTTGGGTATCCCAAGTACATTTAAAATGCTACTTTGAAGTGGCAAATGTGAAAGAAGTATGAAACTTTGGAGACAGAAACTTGTGCCTAGGAAACCAGTTTCAGTTTTAGAATACTCAAGAGGTTCTGTGGATTACCCCCCACCTCCAACACACACACCTTCTTTTTAGCAAATGTATGTCAATTTACCTACAGTAGAAGTATTTCATAATACCCACTGTAAATAAATACAGGTGTTAATAAAAGTATTAAGAAAAGGATAAAACAGCCAATTACTGTGTAAAGAATTGCCCGGTGTTTGTAAGCATGATCTAATTTAACTTCCATGATAATGTATGAGAAATATAATGTTTCCTCTGTCGATATGGACACAGCCTTAAAGAAAATGAAACTAATTGCTAGAAATAACAATGCTCGGGAACCTCTCTGTCAGATCTGAAAACTTATGCCCCTGCCCTCTAATGAAATCCAGTATTGATGATGGCTTTTCTCAAAGCACTCTGCTTTTTCAAGGCCCTTAAATTTGGAGCTTTTTTGTAGAGAACAATAGGAGACAGGATGTTGGGCTGTTTTCCAGATGAATACTCTCTGGGCAGAGAAGTTGCCAGTCAGTTTGGAAACAGATACTGGATTGTCTCATGCAGGCCTGCCTCTTGGGCAAACTCCAGAGGCTTGATCCAATCTCTTGATCCATCCAACAGTGATGGTTCCCACCCCCTTGATGACTGGGTACATCCTACCTTGTCAAAAAGACATCATCTGGGCACCCTGAGCACTGGATGTATTGTCCCTTGAGCCTGAAATTAGTAGCCATTCAGTGAACAGCACGCCTCAGTGGCTACTCTGAAAGGAGATCCAGAGGCAGCGGGAGTGAGAGGGTCCTCCTGGACTGTGAAGAAAGCCAACGTACCCTGCACTGTCGTGTCGTGTTTCTCCCCTCTGTGCTCTCCAACACACCCATGTACGCAAACTTACCCTCAGCTAGGAGGTCCTTGCATGTTGGCTTTTTGAGGAGCCACATGATGAGGGCTTAGCAGGTGTCTCTCCCATGCTTTGATCGCTAGAGACTTCAGTGTTGTCTTTGGTGTACAATTTATTCTCTCTCCACAACCATGTGGGCTCTGGATTTTGGAAACAAGAGCATTTGCTTTAACTTGGGCTGTGTGTATGTGTGTGTGTGTGTGAGAGAGAGAGAAAGAGAGTGTGTGTGTGTGTGTGTCTGTGTGTGTGTGTGTGACATTTTTTGCCTTCTCTAGGAGTTATTAGGTTGAGCACTTTATTGGACAATGCTTATTCCCTGTTTAGAGCCAAATGACTCCAAAGGGTTTATATGTGGCCCAGGTTTTTAACATGGGTTTTGAAAGTCATCATTGTCTGGATCCTGTACATGAGAGGGAAAGTAGAGGAAGGAACACTGCCTATTGGTAGTGAAGCTACTGCAGGTAAAACAGAGAAGAGTTTGCCAGGAGGCAAAACGCATGGTAGGTTCTATGGGTAGAAGAGCAGAGTCAGAAAAGTTCTTTATTCAAGATGACTGACTTTGTGCCTGTCTCTGATACCAGAGGCAGGGTCAGTTTTGCTGGCAACAGGACTTCACTATCCTTTGAGGGAAAATAACAAGGTCAAGTTCATTGTGTGACTGTTGTAGGAGTAAAGGGGCAGGAGTGTTATGAAAAGTCTGTCTGTGGACCTTAAAGGCCTGCAAATTCAGCATCCCAGGCAGTTGGTGAAACAACTAAGAGTATACATCAAGAGACAAGGAAAGTGATCTAAAAAAGACATGCACCCAAATGTGAAGATTTTAAACCCCCTTCATTAACACATTCATTCACCCAACTCCATAAATGTTAGCGGATCAAGCACTGATCCAGGTGCCGCTGGTGTCCAACAGTGAACAAAGCTGACCCAGCTCGTAGACGTGTATCTTAGAGTTTAGTAAGGGAAACAGGCAAACAAAGGTAAACAAATAAGTAACAATTTACTCACTATGAAGAAAACATAAAATCAGTGTGCTGAGAGAGAATACTGGGGATGAACTAAGTCTCCTTATCAAGTTGTATTAACAGAAAATCTCTCTGAGAGCTAAAGGACAGGAGAAAGCCACCCATGTGGATTTCAGAGCAATAAAAATGCCTGGAAGAAGAAACATTATGTACACAACCTCGGTGTTGCTCCCGCGCCTCGCTCAGCCAGTGAGCGGGAACCGGTCTGTATGTGGGATCCGAACCCTCAGCGGGAGCGCTGCCGCGCTTCCCAAGCGGCGCACTATCGCAGTGCGCCACCAGGCCAGCCCAGAGAGGTTGCTAAGTTTTGATAAGAAAACATTATGATGCTTTTGCTTGACCACCTACCATCATCCTTCCCTTGGCTTGGAAGCAGCCATGCAGTCATGGTTTGCATTGCTGGTGTGATTTAATGGTGCTGGAGAATAACACAGGCCTTGTTCTCAAAAAATTGTTCTTGTGCATTTTGACCCGTTTGGTGGTGTCCTAGGGACCTCTGCTTTTGTTTTATCCCCTCAGTCTGGGAGGCATATGTTGAGAGTATTAAAGGCATATATTACCCATAGCTGCCTGGGGCAAGGGATTGCAAATGGGGCAAGCAGCAGTCAGACTCAAACTCTGAAGAAAGAAACTGAGAAGGAAAATTCTTTGGGAGGAAAAGAATTTGAAAGACTACCGTGTATATCAGGAAATCAAAAGTGCAATATGCATGCCCAAGGCTGGATGTATACGCAAAAAAGGTCTGAGAGAATCCAAGTCTTGCACCTCTGGCTGATCCTTGGGCTCTGCATAAACAGGAGGCAAAGACTAAGGCAGAGTTAAGACACACTGGCAAAGCACTGAAGGAGTGCTCAAGCTCAGAGCCAATCTGCAAAGACCAAGAGAGTACTTTTGTTGTGGTTGTCTCCAGACACTTAAGGAAATCTCTGTCAGATCACCGGCTGACTACTAAAATAATGAAACAGGCACTTTAATGACTATGGTTACAATCTTTACAAAAAATAGTTTGGAATCGTCACTAAACAAATGGACAACTGCACCATTTATGAAGCAACAACTGCAAATCTTAGGTAAGGAGTGGCCATGTAATTTTGAGAGAGATCACATTATAATATTCAAAAATGACTAGTTCTCAACAACAAAAATTATAAGGCATTCGAAGAAACAGAAACATGGTATGGCCCCTGTTAGGAAAAAAAAAAAAAGTAATTGACAGAATCCCTAAAGAAGTCTAAACATTGAACTCGGCTATGCTTTGTTATGTATTTATCTATGTATTTATTTTTGCCAGGGTTCTTTCTTTTTTCTTTTAGTTTTTGTCTACAGTCCTTTCATTTTCACTTGAAGGATAATCTTTAATGTCTTCTGCAGGGACGATTTACCAGCAGCAAACTCCCTCAGCTTTTGTTGACCTGAAAATGGGTTCATTTCTCCTCAATTTTTGAAGAATAGTTTAGCTGGATGTGGAATTCTTGTTTGACAGTGTTTTGTTATTTTAACGCCTTCAATATATCATTCATTGCCCTCTAGCCTTCATGGTTTCTTTGGAGATATCAGCTGTTAATTTTATTAAGTATCCTTTGTACATGTTTTCACTTCTGTCTTGCTGCTTTCAAAATCTCTCTTTGTCTTCGTCTTTTGACAATTTTTAATGTTTCTCAATGTGAATATCTTTGTACTCATTTCTATTGGAATTTATTGAACTTCTTGAGTGTGTAGATTCATGTCATTTATTAAATTTTGGAAGTTTTGGCCATTATTTCTTCAAATATTCTTTCTGCCCCTTTCTCTCCTTTCTCTCCTTCCAGGATTCTCATTATGTGTATATTGGTATGCTTGATGGTGTCCCCCAGTTCTCTACAGAATCTTCAAAACATTCTTCATTCTTTCCTAATGCTTTGATATGGAAGAGCCTTTCCAGGGACTCACAGAGCAGTTGAGATCTGTTCCTGTAACCAAGCATGCAGCAGGACACCACACATGGGGATGCACAAGTGCCAGACAGGAGGATATGAATCCTCAGACATTACAAGAAAAGTGACAAGGTCTCTGAGCTCTCACAGGCTATGAAACTGTCGCAGGACACCACACATGGGGATGCACAAGTGCCAGACAGGAGGATATGAATCCTCAGACATTAGAAGAAAAGCGACAAGGTCTCTGAGCTCTCACAGGCTATGAGACTGTCATGGGACTCACCACAAGTCCTCTGGTACTCTGAAGGACAGAGTTATACCTTCTGATAACTGAGTGTTGGAAAAACTTATATCCATATGCAAAAGAACAGAGTAAGACACTTATCTCACACCACATACAAAAAAATGAATTCAAAACAGATTAAAGACTTAAATGTAAGACTCAAATCTATAAAACTACTAGAAGCAAACATAGGAAAAAAGCTCCATGTCATTGGTTTGTATAATAACTTTTTGGATATGATCCCAAAAGCATAGACCACAAAAGCAAAAATAGACAAATGAGATTACATCAAATTAAAAAGCTTCTGAATGGGAAACAATAAACTGAATGAAGAGACAACCTACAGAATGACAGAAATATTTGCAAATCATACATCTGATAAGGGGTTAATATCCAAAATATATAAGGAATTCAAACAACTCAATAGCAAGTAAACAAATAACCTGATTTTAAAATGGGCAAAGGACATGAATAAACACTTCTTGGAAGAAGACATACTAGTGGCCAACAGCTATATGAAAAAATGCTTAATATCACTAATCATCAGGGAAATGCAAATTAAAATTACAATGAGATATCACCTCACCCCAGTTAAAATGTGTATTATCAAAAAGACAGAAGTAACAAGTGTTGTCAAGGATGGGGACAAAAGGAAACCCTTTGCACACTGTTGCTGGGAATTTAAACTAGTACAGCTGTTGTGAATAACAGTATGGAAGTTCCTCAAATGTTGAAAGTAGAACTACCATCTGATCCAGCAATCTCGCTAATGGATATATCCAAAGGAAATAAAACCAAAATGTAGAAGAGATATCTGCACTCTTGTGTTTATTGCTGCACTATTTACAATAGCTAAAGTATGGAATCAACCTAAGTTTCCATTGGTGGATGAATGGATATAGAAAATGTGCTATATGTACACAATGGAATACTATTCAGCCTTAAAAAAAGAATAAAATCCTGTAATTTGCAACAACATTGATGAATCTGGATGACATTATGTTAAACGAAATAAGCCAGGCACAGAAAGAGATACTGAATGATCTAAAAAGTTGATCTCATAGAAGCAGAGAGTAGAATGGTGGTTACCAGGGGCTGTTGGGCTTGGGAGCAGAGGTTGAGGAGATGTGGTCAGAAGATACAAAATTTCAGTTAGACAGTAGGAATAAATTCAAGAGATCTATTGCACAACAGGTGACTACAGTTAATAATATACTGTATTTCTAAAAAATTCCTAGAGTGGAAGTAACGTATTCTTACCATAAGAACGATAACTATGCGATGTAAAGCAGATGCTAATTAGCTATATTTACCCATTCCACAATGTATATATACTTCAAAACATCATGTTGTACATGGTAAATTCATACGGTTTTATGTCATTGTAAAAAAATTAAATTAAATTTTAAAAAATGAAGAGCCCCCAAATTGCAAAATCATCTTCAGTCACCATATATTCAGTATTCTTGTGCCTTCTTGTATGTTTGCTTACAATGAGAGGATATTAAGAGGTAGTCTTTGAGCAAAAGTAGGAGCATTTCCTCTCGTAAAACTTTACACAACTTTTCTTAAATGTCACTTGAAATAGCTGAAATTCATGTGGCCTTATGGAATTACTTGCTGGCAACTACACTCATTCTATCTCTACTTTTACTGTCTCTACAGAAAAAAAATGCTGTGTGTGTGTGCAGAAGCCCTGGGAAGATTTTGCCAGGATCTTTTTGAGGGGTTTGATGTTACTTCAAAATCTACGTTGCATTGTGAGTGTAGTTAGATGATTGAAACAAAGAACTTGCAATGACTGCTTGCTGTTTGAAGAGGCCAGATACCTGGAGACTTCAGGCTTGGGCTCTTGCCCTGGCTCCACCACTTCAGTTCTTATATCCTAGACACAACTCCTCATCTCTTTGAGCTACTGTGCCCCCATCTTTACCATAGGCATGAAACTACTCACTTATTATGAACCCATTAATAATTACGGAAGAACTTTGATAAAGCTGAAGTAAAAATCAGTCACTCATTTATGTATTTAAGAATTTTGAATCAAGGGCTCACACCTAGCTTGTGCTTTTTATTCAAGATTCATGATTTTAATCAAATTAGTCTGCATTTTATTTCTTTCTCTTCCATACTCTATGTAAATGAGATACATCCTAACTTTCGAACATGCTATTTCTTCTATAAGATGTACTGTCCCTGAATCTTTTTTTCTACACAAGTCCCAACTATCCTTAAATTCTAGTTTCAATCTCAAATTTCCATGATAGTCTGGGGCTTCACTGAGAGTGGCAAAGAAAAGAGATTTGCCCATGTCTATACAGTGATTTAGTTACATGTGTTGTTTCAGACACCGTTTTATCTGAGTTTTCTGAATGCATTGGCTGCATATGAAATTTTGAAAAGTAGAATTCCAACTATAATCAAGTTTTTTGGATATTTATGGGTGTTGTTTTCTACTGAACTTCTGGAATGAGACTTTTTGCTCTGTAAAACTGTATTACTGTTCATATTCCTGGAAGAACCAGTTAAACAATGACAGTCCTCAAAACACTAAGTAGTCTTTAACGTAGAGTGGCATTTTAGGAGATTGCTGTAAACAGATTTTTTTTGTTGTTTTGAAAAAGATTTTGCTATAGACACCCACCTGTGTAATTCTCAATTAATATTTAAGAATGTTTAATCCAAAGCTGAAAAGTGAGCATCCAGCCTCTAGATGAGAGTATGTACCAAGGAACAACTAAAATATAAGCTGTATTTTGCACCAGGGTCATAAAAAGATTGTTTCT
>NW_007731205.1:98182-100022 GCF_000696425.1 Galeopterus variegatus
GACACTGTGTTGATTTTGGCTTAAAAGAAGCCAAAGTTTAAACTCTTTTATTTCAGACTAAAGTCTGGAGAGGGGAAGTGAGCTGGCTAAGGCTGTGCTGTTTGTGAAAGAGACAAAGTCAGAACTAAAGTCTGTATTTTCTGGCATCCATCTCAGATCTGGAGATATAATGATTTTTATTGCTTTTTTGTAAAATGTAATATGGATTATAATTGCTCAAATATCTTCAGAGACTCCCCTTTTCTCATCGTTACATTCCTTCCCCTCACAGGAATAATAACTAACCTAAGTTATTACTGATTTAGAACCACACTCCCTACTTTCAAATCACAGCTTCTCGCAAGGTTTCTAACTACAGTCAAGCCTCTGTGCCTTTGATTTTGCCCTTCTCTTGGCCTGGTTGATACCACTTGACAAAAACATTTAAAGGTCAGCTCAGACAGCATATCTAGTTTCTCTGAGTTTCTTTAATTAATTTGGTTATAATCCTTAATGATCAGTTTAAATTTTACTTCACGCAATAATCATATATTTTCTTTTTCCTCCTCTAAATTGTGATCACTGAGAATTTGAGACGTGTGTTTTGTTCATCTTGATAACTTCTACAGTCACTGACTGGTACTAATAAGCGTTCTATAAATGTGTGCTAAATTTAAATCTGACATTGGCCAAAGTCATTAACAAGCTAGTAAAAAAAGAAGACTGGAGCCCAGACCCTCTGAATNATTGGCCAAAGTCATTAACAAGCTAGTAAAAAAAGAAGACTGGAGCCCAGACCCTCTGAATTTCAGTTCTGGTTCTCTTTCCATTCCAGCTTAAAAATTGCCTTTGACTTCCAGTTTGGTCTTGTGTGAAGACACCTCTTCTTTCCCTAGTTTCACACTGGATACTCTAAGTCATCAGCACATGTTTTGACCTATGTTAAAGGATAAAATCATCCTCACTTATCCTGTAGCCTTGGGAGGTCTCACACTCCAACTGCAAGCCCTAAGCCCTCCATCTGGAAGTCCATCTGGCATTTTGAAATCCATAATGTAAGTCCAAAGTTCTACTGTGCTAAATACAGTTTCCACACCAAGTTGCCCCTCTAATCCCACCCACTGAGTTCTCAGAAGAGTCATGTAGCAATAATTGTTTCACCCACTGCTGTCAATGTTGATGATCTATTCATACCCAGCTGTCACACACATGCAGAGAAAGGACACGAGGAAGGAAGACACGGCCACTGCACTCATGTCCCATCCGTATGACTCAAATGTTTCTGAATCATAGACTCTTAGCAGTTTCGTCACTCTCTTCAAAAGTGTAGCTGGACATTAACACTAATCACTGGCAATTTGAAATTAAACTTTCTGCAGTCTGTAATGGGAATACTATTTGACTTGCCTAAGAGAAGTGGGAGACAGTCACTCTCTCCCACAGTCATAGCCATAATGTTTGAGCTTCCTGGACTTTGGTGGCTGGGTAAACAGATTTGAAAAGATTTGGGGGGCCCTTAAAACTTTCTGTTTATACTGGATTCTCTTGCAAATATGGAGAAAGCTTTTCCTCTATCTAATACATGGCTCTCCTAAATGACTTTCAGAGAATACTACTTCCTTGGAATGTTAATAGGTATTTTGAAGAGAAAGATATTGCTAAATAAATTTCAGGAACACTTGGTTAAGCCAAGTATAACCCCCTCTGCTACCACTTTTTAACTGAAGAAGGCCTTTATTATGATAATGTGTTTGTAATTGCCCCAGAGGAGGATGGAGCCTTATTTGACTATGAAACACTTTTTTTCCAGGGAGGCTTTGGTAGAACTAATAGTAACTGGAATACATAAACTAAGCAAATA
>NW_007731205.1:101514-106939 GCF_000696425.1 Galeopterus variegatus
AGTCACAAGGCTTGCAGGGAGGGATATTGATCCCGGCGATCCTTGGGAGTAGACAAAGCCCTTGGACTGGTCACTTCTGTCCTCAAAGTAGCCTCTTCAGTTCACCCACATGTCTCGTACATATATGATCACCAGCTCTGGCACCATGATATGAAACCATGTAGTGAAACACACTCGTTAATGTCATGATGTCAAAAACACAGTCATCATGGTACAGCTATCTCCTGTCAGGTGATCAGTTTAAACATTTAGGTTTTATTCAAAATCAACCAATCTGCAACTGGGAGATTGCTTGTTTGATGGAGTGGCTTAAGAATCATGACTCATTAGGGAATCTGCAAAGACCCTTTGGACACTGAGACACCTGTAATTAGATTTTATAAACTGACTCCAACATATGTCTGCTTGGCCCCAAGGCAAACAAATTAAAGCAAACAAAAAACTAAAGGCTGGCCTCTTTGGTCAGCACTGATTTGCCACTTAGAGGGAGATTGAAGCCAAACAGGCAAAATATGAAGAAAGTTAAAACTTCTTGAGAACGATGAAATGGCTGAAGTGGCTCCCTGATTTGGGTGTCTATGTTTGTGTTCAGGATTTTAGAGCCAGAAAGGTTTAAATTAAAACCCCACTTCTAGGTCCTCATCCCTGAGCCCTGGTTATCCATTCTCTAAATTGAGATGGTGAGCTGAGCAACTCAGATGATATATGCTGGAAAATATGTTGCAAATGATAAAGTGCTATGAACATGTGATGGTTGTATTCTACTGGTTNTGGAAAATATGTTGCAAATGATAAAGTGCTATGAACATGTGATGGTTGTATTCTACTGGTTAGGATCTGGAGGACTGTTTTGGGCAAATGGGGACTGTTCCAAGAAGGCAGCCTTTCCAACCCAGGACTTGCTTCTGGCCTCCTGCCGTTCTCATTTTCACATTCTCACATTGGGGCTGAGACTGAGGGGGATGTTCTCTAGAGACTGATGGTTTCCATCAGAACACAAGATCCACGTTCCACGGCGGAATTCTCAGCCTTAGCACATGTTGGCCCAGACTCTGCAATCCCCCAGCTCTACTCTCCCCAATTACTATCAGTCCCCACAGAACAGCTTCTTGCAATGTGTTGTTTTGTCTCTCCTCCGTTGCTACAGCAATCCAAAAAAGATTTGTGTCTCTGATACCCTGATATGGAGACATCTGCATGCAATTTTGAAAATCCTTGTCATGGTCCTCTTTTACTGTTTTGATTAGCTCTCCCTGACATGTGGGCAGAGTTCTCAAAGAAATTCAAAGAGAAAAGACCCCTCTAGGTAAACAAGTGCTTCCCATAAGTGCAGCCTTCCTGTGGATTTCTGTCTCCCATAGAATGAGAGCCACGAGTGCTTGGATGCTGAATCCGTCCGTCTCCTCCAGCCTAGGAGGGAGAGTAGCCAGATCAAAAGGCTCAGGTTAGGGCCTTTTAGAAGTTCAGTTTTGTGAGGGGGTTGCCTCTTATACATTGCCATGTGAGTCCGAAAAATCCTGCCTCTTGCATGTGCCCCATTTTGAGAAGTGACAGGAAAATGATTGAATAACAGGAATCCTGTTCTTTGCTCCTTGTTGTAATCAACTGTGTAAACTTAGATGTAAGAATCACATCTGGGCTTCAGCTCTCTGATATGTCAGATGAGTAGTTTGGATGTTTGTGGCCTCTTTCAAGTCTAAAATAATTATATGCATGGAGATGATCCAGGAGAGGGGCTCCAGCAACCTGCTAACCCTGGGCAGAAATTTAACACTTTAATCAATGGGCAACTGCTGGTTAATGTTAGAAAGGAATATTTTTCAGTTCCACAATTGGGAGAAGTTTTATCTAGATATTAAAGTAAAATAGACCTAGATTCAAGCCCTAGTATACCACTTCATGAGAGTGTGATGCAGGACAATTTATGTAAGGCCTTCAGGCTATTGGAAGCATTTTTTTTAAAAAATTCTTTTTTTTTTGTTGTTGTTTTTGTCCTTTTTGTGACCGGTAAGGGGATCGCAACCCTTGGCTTGGTGTCACCTGCACCGCGCTCAGCCAGTGAGCGCACTGGCCATCCCTATATAGGATCCGAACCCGCGGCGGGAGCGTTGCTGCACTCCCAGCGCTGCACTCTCCCGAGTGCGCCACGAGGCCGGCCCTAAAAAAAAAAAAAAAATTTTTTTTTAAAAAAAAATTTTTTTTTTTTTTTTTTTTTGTCCTTTTTGTGACCGGTAAGGGGATCGCAACCCTTAGCTTGGTGTCACCTGCCCCGCGCTCAGCCAGTGAGCGCACTGGCCATCCCTATATAGGATCCGAACCCGCGGCGGGAGCGTTGCTGCACTCCCAGCGCTGCACTCTCCCGAGTGCGCCACGAGGCCGGCCCTAAAAAAAAAAAAAAAATTTTTTTTTAAAAAAAAATTTTTTTTTTTTTTTTTTTTTGTCCTTTTTGTGACCGGTAAGGGGATCGCAACCCTTAGCTTGGTGTCACCTGCCCCGCGCTCAGCCAGTGAGCGCACTGGCCATCCCTATATAGGATCCGAACCCGCGGCGGGAGCGTTGCTGCACTCCCAGCGCTGCACTCTCCCGAGTGCGCCACGAGGCCGGCCCTAAAAAAAAAAAAAAAATTTCTATTGTAGTAAAACATATTGGCAGCTACTTTATAAGTAATTTGTGAGAAGTAGGTAAAGTAATGCATGCTAAGTACAGAGCATGGTGCCTGGAACAAAGCAAGATGTATGCAATTTCTCATCCCTTTCCTTTCCTTTTTCAATCTATCAAATTTCTTCCTTCAAGCTATCCCAAATCCAAGCATAAACACATTTAAAGCCCTTTATGCTTATATGTGTACATATTCTTATGCAAATGTATGCATACAGCTGAGAAATTGCCCAAACCACACCCGCAGCATAGCTTCTTGCTTTATTAGGGTTAAAACTTTTCAGAAATAAAATTGCTTTTAAAAAATGGAATTTAACTTTTTTTTTTTTTTTTTTTGATGGGGGAGAACTTATAAACTATATTCAGTTCTTGAGTACCTAAGTATCCCAAAGCTAATTTTTTTCTTGGATTTTCAAAGTCAGCGATAATATGGTTTTTATTGCTCTTAGGAATACATACAGTGTATTGATGCTCCCATCAGTGCAGGGCAGCCGCTTCTTCCAACACTGAATGTCCCTGCATGGATGAGCTTTGTGGGTAGCTGTTTCCCATCCTCACATGCACCCTGTCATTAGGCTATTATGTCTTTTCCATCAAATTCCTTTGCTCGAACAACTCTTCCTCCTCTTTCTAATTTGCTGGTTCTAATTTGTGGCAGACCAAATTAGTAAAATGATTTTTTTTTTTAAATAGCAGTGTATAGGTTCTGGTCCATGAACGTATCGGGGCTTTAGTTTATAACCAAATGGCATCTGTTTGGTTGACTCTGTGACTCTGTAGCCATCTGGTTCCTTTCCTCTTAGCTGTGTTACAGATTTAAGTCCTGGATGGGTATATTTTCATCTTAATAATTACTCGAAGCCCATGACTTTTAAGGGTTAATACGTTAGTTTCCTATTTCTGCCATAATAAATAACTACAAACTTAGTAGCTTAAAATAACACAAATTTATTTTCTTATAGTTCTAGAGCTCAGACCTGCAAAATGGCTCTCACTGGACTGAAATCGGTATGCTGGCAGGGTTATGTCCTTTCTGGAGGTCTGAAGGAGAATCTGTTTCCTTACCTTTTCCAGCATCTAGAGGCTGCCTCCATCTCTTGGATCCTGGAGTTTTCCTCCGTTTTCACAGCCAACGGGGTACATACTCAAGTGTTTCCCTTCCTCCCTCTCTCTCCCGCTTCTTTCTCCCTGCCTCTCTCCCTCTCTTTGACCTCGGCTTCCAACAATACTTTTTCTTTTCTGATTCTAACACTTCTACCTCCCTCTTATAAGGACACTTGTGATTATATGAGGCCTACCAGGATACTATTCCCATCTCTAGATTATTAATTTTATCATATCTGCAAGGTTTCTTTCACCAGGTGAAAGTATATCATCTTCACAGGTTTCAGGAGTGAGGATGTGGACATCTTTGGGAGGCATTTATCCTCGTACCACAGTTACCAGCACAGGATTGACATAAGCGATCTCCATTCCAAAGTATTCTCACTGGACCATCCAGCCACCGTGGCATCCCTACCAGGCTAAGCAACAAGCCTCTTCTGCTACCTCTCCAGCCACAGCAATGTGGGTGCCTGATCTCTCTTGGCTCAAGGTCCCAAACTAAGTCTCCTTCTAGTTCTTGTTAGAGACAAAGCTGGTTTTCCCATTAGGATTTGTCCCAGGACAATGTAGATATGGCATCCACAGCTAGAAAGTTGCCAAATGGAAGCAAAGGCAGAGGGGAATACACAGTGCCTAGTTCTTCCTGGCCCAGAGTAGACAAACGGCTTTATTTTTCCCATACTAGAAAAACTGGGAAAACACCCCCCCAATTGGAACTGTCTTGCTTCTGGTAACTGGGCCAATAAGTCACCTATAAGGGAGAGCATAATACTAATGTTTACTGCGTTCTTACTTTCATGAGACACTGTGCTAAGAGTAAATATGTACATTATCCCTGTTACTTCTCCTGTCCACCCTATGAATTTTGTACTATCATTAGTCCCTTCTTATGCATAATGAAACAAAGGCTCAAACAAGTTAAAGGACCTGACCAAGTTCAGACAGCTGGCAAGTCTCATTCATAAGATCCTCCACTATTTCCCAGTATTCCACAAGATTGACAACCTCAGACTGTGGTCCACTTACCTCGTCTTTATGCTGTTCATTAGATGATGGCCTTCAGTCCAATAGCTTGACAAGCCATTTATATATTATTATCAGTCCATGTCTGTTGCTTATAACAAAATACACAGAACTAAATAATTTGTAAGAAAATGAATTTTATTGCTTACAGTTTCAGAGGCTGGGAAGTCCAAAGTCCAGGAAAACAATCCGATGAAGGCCTTGGTGGTGGTGACAGTGACACAGGGATTTCACATGGCAGAATGGCAGAGCACAGAGAGAGAACTTCTCATGTGCTCTTCTTTTGGAGCTCTCAGAACCACACCAATGATCACCATTAAACCATTCACTATGGCAGGGTCCTCACAATCTAGTCACCTCTTCAAGACCCCACCTTTCAGTTACCATACTAGGACTTCCCACCCTCTTTACACTGTCACAGTGGGGACAAAGCCTCCAACACATTAAACTTTTAGGTGACACAATTCAATCTACTGCATGTACTAAATATCCTTAAACTCCATCCTGGATTTTTCCAAGGAACTCCAGACTCATATATTCAACCCCCATTCATCATCTCCATTTCAAGGTCCATTAGATATCTCCAGCTTATGTCCAAAACTAAGTTCTATTTATTATCCTCCTCAATATGCTTCCTTCT
>NW_007731205.1:108141-109457 GCF_000696425.1 Galeopterus variegatus
TATATTATTTTCTCTTAAGCCCTTGATGTCTGATGCATATTTTACATTTACAGCATATCTTAATTTGAAAAAGCCACACATCAGCTGCTCAGTAACCCTATTTGGTCTGGGGCCTCTATGTTGAACAGCACAGGTCTGGGATCACAAGCCCTCTAGAATTCTGAGTAGCCTCCTAACATGTCTAAATGTTTCTACTCTTACTCCGTTGAGTCTATGATTCACACAACAATTTGAATTATCTTTTTCAAATGTAAATTAGATCATGTCACTCTAATGCCCCAAATACCTCCAGTTTCTCAGCACCTATAAGTTGAAAATCCAAAGTCATTCCACAATCTGGTTCCTGGACAACCACTTGGCACATCTTCCTACCCCTCTGCTCTTATTCACTGTGCTCCACTGTGCTGGCTGCAGCAGACGCACTTGATGGTCCTTTCAGACCCACTTGGATCCCTTCATTGGTCTTGGGCTCATCCTCCAGCCCTGTGAGCCATTCCCTCTAATGGCTGACCCTGGGAACTTCTTTAAATGACTGCCCTTGGGCACCTCGAGCTACGCCTCTTTCCTGTCTTGACATAGACTCAGAATTCAGAGGAATTGACTTCCTTCCTGCCTCCTCGAGGTGTAGTATAAGCTCCAGGAAAGATCAAACTAAGGCCAGAACTTTTCCTGAATTCTGTGTTCTTCCTCCTCTACTCCTTTACAAGTCCCTTTTGCAATCACTTTCTTAATGAATCACTTCTAAGGGAACATGGGCAGCCCAAAGTTAGGCGATGACCTTAGATACTCCTACAGCAGGACTGTCTTTGCAGTCGCTGTTCCTCAGCCTGGATCTCTCTCCTCCCAGAGAGAAACATGACCTGCTGCTCTTACTTGATTTGGGTCTCTGCCCAAACATCACTGCCTCCAGAGAAGCCTTCTCTGGTGCATGTGTCTGTTTCTCCCTCTCTCCTTCCCTGCTTTATTTTCTCATATAATAATTATCACCATCTGACATGATACTATATAAGTGAATTTTTTTGTTGTTGTTGCCTGTTTCTTTCACTAGAATATAAACTTCATAAAGTAAACAACTTTGTTGCATTCACATTATCTCTCCAATACTCAGAGGTATTCTCAAAGACACTGATAATTATTTTTTGAGTTAATCAATGAATGTATGAGTGAATGAACTGGTGGAGACACAGCCAAAACAGACAATGCAATTCCAGAGTGTACATACCATGTGTTTGAAACTTCTAATCTACAAAGAGTCTTTCATCCATCACTCACCCTGCCTCTGTAACAAGGAGAAGCTTCTATTTCTTAAGGCAAAC
>NW_007731205.1:109947-135054 GCF_000696425.1 Galeopterus variegatus
TTTTTTGAGTTAATCAATGAATGTATGAGTGAATGAACTGGTGGAGACACAGCCAAAACAGGCAATGCAATTCCAGAGTGTACATACCATGTGTTTGAGACTTCTAATCTACAAAGAGTTTTTCATCCATCACTCACCCTGCCTCTGTAACAAGGAGAAGCTTCTATTTCTTAAGGCAAACAGAACAGATGTATATGTTTTTTCCCTGAAAACTCGCTAGCTATTAGGAATTGTTGCTTCTTACTTTCCAAGCCCAATTGTGACTCCAACCGATAGTGCAACAACATTAACCAATGTCAGATTGAACACAGAAAAACTCATGTTGAGTAAATAAAATAATTACAAAATGCCTAGCACATACTTTGTCCTCTATTCATATTAGCTATAATCATCATTGTGGTTATTTGCTCCATGACATTGTACTTAAAACCTGTCTGTAACTCAGTTACATCAATATAAAAGAATGAGATCTGGTTGGGAAAAGAACTGGGACTCGGAGGGGAAAGCTGATACAATATGTGTTGCAACATTTCTAGGTCTTTATGTCCTGAGCACTGATCACTGTAACCTGCACAGCAGAGGCCAGAATTACCAATGAAGGGAACATAAGATTTCCCAAGGAAAAAAGAATTATCATCTCTGTGGCTTTAGTAATAGGTCTGCTCAGTAAACTTTCCTGGTAGTTTGCAATCTGTCTGAAAATACTAGCACATTCTTCCAGTGCCCCAGCCAATATTGCTTTTGGAATAGAGATCATTGGCAGATGTGAAAAGACGACTGGAATAGTTCAGAAATGAGCTTTCGCCTACACTAATCACTCCAACCTTTTCCTGTTTAACTAAGCCAATGAAGGGAGCATATACTCTCTTTAAATGTCAATTAGCTTGGGAGTCATTTGATTAGCCAAGGAAAGGCAATCAGATGATAAAATGACAATTACATTAAGATTGTTAATATTAATATCAAAACCGCAAGCAACAGAGCAAAGGCCATGACATCCCTCGGGAAATATCAACCATGTTCCTGCTGTACCAAGACATTGTGCTTCTGGGAACAAGTTCCAGAACACGCTATCCTTCAGCCCCTGGGATGTTACCATCTTCAGGATGTGACGCCAAGTCCTGGGAGGAATGGTGACATGGGCAGCTTGAGGGTCACGTTCATTGCTCTCTATTGTCCTATTGTTGTTGTAACAAATCACCAAAAACACAAACAAGTTATAGTAGCTTAAAACAGCACAAATTAATTATCTTACTGTTCTATCAGTCAGAAGTCCAAAAGGGGCTGTAGAGGGCTAAAGTATACGGGACTAAATTCCTTCTGGAGGCTCCCGGGGAGAATTCGTTTTCTTGCCTCGTCAAACTTGGAGAGGATGCTCTTACTCCTTGGCCCTTGCTCTTTCTCCATCTTCAAAGTCAGCAGCAGAGCCTCTTCAAATCTCTCTTTCTGTCCTCTGCTTCTGTCCTCACATCACCATCTCTAACTCTGACACTCCCTCTTACGAGAACCCTTGTGATTACAATAAATTCAACCAGATAATCTAGCATAATCTACTCAACTCAAGACCCTTAACTTTAACCACATATGTAAAGTCCCTTTTTGCCTGGTAAGGTAGCATATCCACAGGTTCCAGGGATTAGGATAAGGACATCTTTGAGGCCATTACTCTGTCTACCATACTTCCTGTCATAGACCTCTCTTGTTTCTTCTGTATATTTTGCCATTTTATCTGTGAACTGTGAATTCCTATATGGCACAAAGAACTTTCCAAAACTCTGTGCTAAGATACTTGATCAAACTTTAGCCTGACTTGTGTCCACACCAGGTTGTGTCACTAAAGGTCATCTCAGCCCTGTGCAGAGTTTTTGCTCAAAAAAATGCAAACTACCAAACCCCAAGTGTACATTGTCCCAACCCACCTTGCCAAACCATTTTCAGTAATTCTCCACTTAACCCCCCTTTTGTAATTTTCCATTTCAACATAGCCCCTCTTGTGGATTGAAGTCCCCCCAAAATGGTCTCCACTGCGACAGTGTAAAGAGAGTGGAAAATCCTATTATGGTAATTGAAAGGTGGGGCCTTGAAGAAGTGATTGGATTCTGAAAACCATGCCCTAACAAATGGATTAATAATTGTGGTCATTGGCATGGTTCTGAGTGCTTTTAAAGGAGAGAACTCAAGAGTCTCTCTCTCTCTCTCTCCGTTTCTGCCATCTTGCAGTGATACCCTGTGTCACTGAAGCTGCCACAAAGAAAGACTCTCACCAAATACATTCCTTAGACTTTGGACTTCCCATTCTCAGAAACTGTTAGCAATAAATGTTTCTTTCTTATAAATTACCCAGTTCTGTGTATTTTGTTTTAAGCAACAGAAATAGACTAATAGAGATAATTTGTACCATAGAAATGGGGTTTTGCTTATAACAAATACTTGAAAATATGGTAATATCCTTGGAAGAGAGGCTGGACGAATTTGAAGGAGCAAGCCAGAAAAAGCCTAGCTACTGGTAGGAGTTTAGAAGATAAGAAAACAAGGGAAAGTTTGGAACATTTAGAGACTGGTTAAATGGTTGTGAGCAGAATGCTGATAGAAATATGGACAGTAAAGACTATGCTGAGATCTCAGATCTAAATGAGAAAGGACTTATTGGAAATGGGGGCAAAGATCACCCTTGCTGTGAACTGGCAAGGAGCTTGGCTGCATTCTGATCATGCCCAAAAGTTTTATGGAATGTGAAACTTTAAGGTACTGACCTAGGGTATTTGGTGGAAGAAATTTCTAAGCAGCAAAACATTCAGGAAGCTGCATGGCTACTTGCAACAGCCTATGCTGAGATATAGTGGCAAAGGTATAACATAAAGCCAGAATTTATAATTAAAAGGGAAGCAGAGTGCAAAGCAGAGTGCAAAGTTTTTGGAAAATTTGTAGCCTGGCCATGTGCTAGAGAAGAAGAGAGCATTTTCAGGAGAATAATTCAATGGTGTAGCCCAATGACTGTTTGCTAAGGAGATTAGTAGAGAAGAAAAGGATTTTTGAGAGAAGGGAGAAAAGATCTTGAAGGCATTTCAGAGATCTTGGAGGCTGAGTCTTGTACTACAGGCCCAGAGGCCTAAGGAGACAGAATAGTTTGAGGGAACAGACATGAGGTACCCTCCATGGGCTTGCTGCCCAGGGCCACCTCGGGATGCTGCTCCCACGCCAGCACCACAACTGCTTCTGCTGCTCCAGCCATGGCTAATTTGGCCCCAAGTGTGGCTGTACCCACAGCTTTGGAAAATACAAGCTGAAAGACTTGGTGGTGGCCACCTGGAGTTAGGTCTACAGACTTGCAGAATTCCAGAGCTGTGAAGGCCTGAGAGCCTCCACTCTGATTTCAAAGTCACAGATGGGACTTTGAACTTTGGACCTTTGGAGATGAAGTGAATGCATTTGTATGTAACAAGGACATGAATTTGGGATCCCAGGAATGGAATGCTGTGGATTGATGTCCCACCAAAACTTATTCCCCCTGTGACAGTGTAAAAAGGGTAGGAAGTCCTATTATGGTAATTGAAAGGTAGGGCCCTGAAGAAGCGATTGGATTCTGAGGACCATGCCCTAATGAATGGATTAATAATAGTGGTTATGGGCATGGTTATGAGGCCTTTAAAAGGAGATCACGAGAAATTCTCTCTCTCTCTGCTTCTGCCATCTTTTAATGTGATAGCCCGTGTCACTGAAGCCACCACCAAGGAAGACTCTCACCAGATGTGTTTCCTGGACTTTAGACTTCCTAGCCTCAGAAACTGTAAGCAATAACTTTCATTTTCTTACAAATTACCCAGTTCCGTGTATTTTGTTATAAGCAACAGAAACGGATGAATACAGCCCCGCTAGTCCCTGCCCCAACTTTTTTACTTTCCCATAGTCCTTTTTACTTCCCTATCTGTTCTCCCTTTAAAAACCTCTGTCACCTTTGTCTTCATTACAGTTGGGCTTAATCTATACGGGAGTCTCTCCCCCTTCTAAAGAAGTTTGAACAAAATCTATCTTGCCACCTTTAGAAAGTATCTGGCTCTGTTTTTCTCTTTAACCCCTCTATCATAGCAAACATTAGAAAAGGATCTGATATAAGCCTTTTGGAACTTTGTGTTATTAGGAGTCTCTGTGTTTTCTCACAGAATCAGGGTATTTGCAATACAGAGTTGTTGAGCAAACTTAGTTTTATATAACTGGCAAGGGATGAGATGTTTTGTGGGAGATGCTCCTAGAAACACACCATGTGACCTACGTGCCAGTCAGGGTAATGATGTAGGTTAGAATTTGTAAAAGATGATCCTAAAAGCTTCATAAAAGAAATAAAATTTGAGTTGAGACTTGAAAAATTGTCAAAAACTTCTGCTTGGGCCCTAGAAACACACCATGTGACCTACGTGCCAGTCAGGGTAATGATGTAGGCTAGAATTTGTAAAAGATGATCCTAAAATCTTCATAAAAGAAATAAAATTTGAGTTGAGACTTGAAAAATTGTCAAAAACTTCTGCTTGGGGAATGAAAGCAAAGAAAAGACATAAGAGTGGGAGGCAGGTAGTCTTAATAGTGCATGTGGTTCTGCCCAGCTATTTAAATTCAATACAAAAGGAAGCATATAGTAAACCTCTGCTATGAGGATGAATGAAAAATTCCTCACTTCTTCAAGTGACATTTCCTTTACTGGTCAGCTACTTTTAGAATCCATCCCTCCTTTTTCTTTCTTGTTCTGTTGCCTTTTTTCCCTTTATGATTTTATGTTTGCAAGGTCAGAACAGGCAGGGTTGCTTATACTCTCCATCAAGATACAGTCTTTAGTGGCACTGTCACCACACAGATGGGTAGTAGTGCCTGGTTCTGGTCACCTGCACTCTTTTCCTCGCAGTGTGAGGGATCAAAGACCCTGGATTCCCACATACCTGAAGTTAAGGGTCCAATGAAGCTTTGTTTCTACTGTTAGTAGGATCTGTTAGACCTGGTATTTGGTGATGAGAGAGAAGGTGAATTCCTGGTTGTCTCATTCTGCATACGTATGTGTGTGTGTGTGTACATAAATAAATATATAGAGGGCCAGATATAGACAGATAGAAATATGTCTGCTAAAATATTTCTACCATGGTCAGAAACAGAATGGAAAGATAAATGTTACAAATACACAGATGACACCTTTCCTTGGTGACTAGTCTACTCCAATCAAGACTTTCATAAGGAACTCCTGATATAAATAAATGTCTATTTTGAGTGATTTTTTAAAAAGCCTTTCATAGGAGCAACATTTGCTAACAACTATGACCCACAGGTAACATGAAGTCAACCTTCAACTGAGCCCTTTGTAACCCCTTATAGTTTTACAGTGGGCCACCAATATAGACACTAGTCATGGGCTGTTGCCTTCTTAAAACAACAAAGTTATTTTTCTCAAAATGTTCTCACAGCTGAATAAGGGATAGCTAGTTTTTCACAAAGAGATAAGTATTTACTCATTTTCTTAATACGTGAATTAAAGACCAGTTGTGTGCATAAAAAGAGGGGAAAAATGTATCTTTCCTTCTAGTGTTCATAGTCACTAAGAAGAAAATCAAATAAATATATTATAACTTTTATAAAAGCACGATAAGCACATAGGAAAAAATGCCTTGGAGATGGAGAAGGTATTTTAGAAGAGGTTATAGCTGAAGCAATTCTACATGGTAAAATAGTACGAATTTTCTCAGTATAGGGATCAGAAGGGTAAGGCATTTCAGGCAAAGGGAATAGAATTATATAAGCCCAGAAAAATAAAATAGTACAACATATTGATGAAATTCCAGTAGTTCAGTGCTTAGAACTTTGGGTGCAAAGAAGTTCTTGGTGAAAATAAAATTAGAAAAAGTGAGTAGACTGGATTATCTCACTGCATGCAGCATATGAGATTTAAACCTTATCCTGCAGGTGATGGGAAGCCACTGAAAGGTTTGTGACAAAAAAACGACAGTTCCCAGATTTATAACTGAAAATGATGGAAGATGTTGAAGAACACAGTGGGATTAAACACTGAGGCAGAGACTGTATTTCAGGTCTGTATGACAGTCCAGCCTACTGAATGTGTTCGTCGTGAAGAGGAGCTAAATATAAGAAAAACTTATGGTAGAATGGACTGGATGTGTTGACCATTTGATTGTGGGGGATGAGATAGTGGGAGAGATTAAAGTGAGTTCCAGTTATAATGTCATTTAGAATGGAAAAAATAAATAGTGATAAAGTGGGTTCTGGGTATTTAGTTTGAGTTACTGGGAGGCACTGGTGTCATGAACTGCACGAGAGGCAATAGAAGGAAAGTTTTCTCCCAAAACATCTCCTACCACTAACTTACAGCTCATTGGAAATAATTCTTATGACTGAATTCTTATGAATTCCCATAGTCAATGGTAGGCTAGGACTTTATATCAAATTCTTATGTAGGAGGCAGGCACCTCCTTGATGCCTATAGTGCTTAAATGGCTAAAAATGCTCAAACAGATTGTCTGGAAAATATTTCATCATTAGAAGTGATCTAACTGTGAAAGTGTCAGCTTGGGACCAGCCCCAATTCCCAAACTTTTTGAAGCTTTTTCTTCTCAAGAGGAAAATGAAATAAGAAATACTGATTTCTCCCCCACAGGGTCAGGAATTTTGCAAGAAGCGATTCTGGGAATAGCTGATTCTTCTAAGAAAGTAAAGCCCAGGAAGGATAGCAGTGGTCCATGGAATCTCTGCTTTTAAAACTGAAACAAATTGGAATGGGGTCTGGTGGCTTGCAGTCTTCCACTGGCCTGATAATGTGAATTCCCCTGACTGGTGACTCTGAGACAGACAATGGGAAGAAAAGAGGCTGATCAATTGTAGCTGTACAGTCTTTCTGACCCCTTAGGCCTGTGGGTTATTTCAAAACAGAAAATAGACAAATCCCAGAGCTAGGTCACAGCTTAGAGATGAGCTTCTCTAGTCTTCTCTTGTAAAAGAAAGTTGAAGTTTAGGGATATTATGAGACTTGCCAAAGGTCAAGCATTAATTTGGAAGTAGGGACTGGCTTGACTAACATGATGGAAAAATTATGAAGAATTTGAATTAGCATATAACTGGGTGCCTATAAATGAGTAGCATTTGTTGTGTACTTACTCTATGCAAGGATGCATCCCAAATGCAAGACATCTCAAGTATCAACAGTAAATTCAGGTAGTTGCAGAATAGTAAAATTTTCGCAAACTGGTTGGGTAAAGTTTTCACTGCTTATATCTATCTATCTTTATTATTTAAGACTATTAACTAGTTCCTCAACCTATCTGCCCTACAATAGCCTGAATCATTCAACAATCCTGAAGTGTTTTTGCAACCCACAGTATTATCATCCTCATTATCACTGCTAATGCTTATTCAGTGCTTTTTCATGGCAAGTACAGTGCTAACTGTTTTACACCCATTATCTCATCTAATCCTCACACTCATTATTTGAGGCTGGTGTTATTATTATCCCCATTCTGTAGAAAAGTGAAACTCAGAAATAAGTAATTTTTCCAGTATCACAGAGCAGGTACATGGAAGAGCTTGCACAAAAGACTGTAAAAGTTAGAGGAGACTTTGTGGTCTTGTCTGTCAAACATCTGTGTAATTCTCAGCAACAGGACATTCATCAGACATCCGGTTGGATGCACTCAGGCATGGGAGTTATCATCACCAGTGACAGTTATCTTCATTTCACATATCTGTAACTGCTCTTCCTTATAATGAAGCTGAACATATAGTCATTAGTCCTGGTCATGTTCTCCTGAGACCCTTGCAATATTTCAAATGTGTCATCCATTTGAGAGTTATTCAAATATGAGAAGATGCAGTCTTCTCTCTCCAATATTTGGTTTCCTTCAGTCATCCTTCATCTGTTCTGACTCTGGAATCTCAATTTTATCATTCCATTTTTAATATTCTCTCTCACAAATGCTTTCAGTTATCAAGAATACCCCCCTCCCCAGCTGAATAAAAATAAACTGCAGAGGTAGGCCAACAGATCTGGATAGAACGGAATTAACAGCTTGACTTTGAAACTGAGTGAGCATATTAAAGAAAAGAACACAAGCAAGAGATCCAGGTTAAATTCTGACTTGGTCGTTTGCTTAGCTAAGTCACTTACCTATTCTGAACTCCAGTGTTCAACCATTAAATCAAGATAATGATACCTCACTTGTTTATTAGGTATAAAATAAAATAGCATATACAAAGTATATTATATGTGCCTAGATGAGCATTCAAAATGATGATTTGAAATTATTGATAGAAAACTGCTACCTCAAGGAAGATGAAGTAGACTTATTTTTTTCTCTTAACAAGTATCACTAAAGCCTCTAGACATTGCATGTAAAACACAAAAGAAGACTCAGAAAGTTGAAGAGAGGAAGGCAGACCAGCTAGGAACCTTGGGACCTGAGGAACAACAGGATAATGAGTCCCTGGGTTTTCTTTTTGCCTTATAAGAGTATATCCAAGAATGGGAGTTGAAGAAGCCAGCAACCTGGAAATGCCAATTGACATAGACAATAACCCCCTTTACCCCCCTCAAAACAACGTTTATTTTTCCTAGTAAAGGATCAGGAAAGGAACAGCCTAGCAAGGAATAAAGACTTTAGGCAATAACCAACCTACTATAGTCAAACACCACAGAAACTGACTCACAGCAGAAAATACCGAGCAAGGAGCAGCCTCAACGTCCACACTCACAAAGTACCTCAACACCCAAGACTGGGGTGGTATCAGACAAGGCCAAGTTGGAAGCAAGGCTTTTGTCTCCACTAGCCAGTAATGAACCATCCTGCTGGTAGAGACCGCATGGAATGCCCCAACTTCTATTCCAACCCCCCATTTCCATCTTCACTGGCCTAGTGGAGATTTGGTACTTTCACCACCACTCAACAGTGATGAAGCTACTCCTACTGTGGTGTCAATGGATGTCACACAGGGAGTCAGACTACCATTCCTGCCTAGCAATAACAATGAACTTCCCACCCTTGGGTGTCACTGGAGACCAAGTCAGAAATCTAAACCATTATCTCCACCTGGTAGAAACAATATAGTGCTTTCCCTTCTCTTGCCAGGCAATGTCAGAGAAAACCATCTGCTATTTAAATACTAGGTTTAAATAAGATCCAGAGTTTTGCAAAATAATTTTCTGGTATTAACCTCAAATCACCATCATATCAAGAATCAGAATGATCTCAAACTAAATGAAAAAAGAAAATACATGCCAAAACTAAGATAAAAAAGATGTTAGCATTATCTGACAAAGCAGCTATGATAAAATACTTTAACGGGCAATTACAAACTGTCTTTAAAAAAATGATAAAAGCAAAAGATGCAGCAAAGAAACAGAAAGTCTTAACCAAGAAATAGAAAGTATAAAGAACCAAATGTAAATTCCAGAACTGAAAAATATAATAATTGTAATGAAAAACCCAGTGTATAGACATAATAGCAAAACGAAGAAGTCAGAGAAAAAATTAGTGAATAGAAGGTAGAAAAATAGAAATTACCCAATCTAAACAAAAGAAAATATAGACTAAAAGATGTGAACAGAGTCTCAGGTACTTGTGGGACTATAACAAAAGACTGAACATTTGTATCATCTAAGTACTGGAAGGAGAGGAAAAAGAGGGCATGGCAGAAAAAGCACTCAAAGGAAATACAATTAAAATTGTTGTGTATTTGACAAGTTTTATAAACCTACAGATTCAAGAAGCTGAGCAAACACAAACAAGATGAATCCAAAGGAATCTATACCAATACACATAATTAAAGTTTTGAAAACTAAAGACAAAGAAAAATCTTAAAAGCAGCCAAATAAAAATGTCACCTTGACTACATGGAGAATAAAAATTGAATGACAGTCGATTCTTTTCTTAATCAGAAACCAGGGAAGTCAGCACAAGAGGCACAATATTTTTCAAGTGCTGAAAGGAAAGAACTATCAGCACAATCCTATATGTACTAAAATCTCCTTCATGAAAAAGTCATAATGAGGAAAGTCTTTAATGATGGAAAACTAAGAGAATTTGTCACCAGAAGATCAGCAGGCCTATCCTAAAAGACTGGTTACAGAAATTTCTCTAAAAAGAAAATTAAAAGAAAAAAGAGAAGGAAAGAAAACAATAACACTGTGGAAAATCAGGGAGGAAGAAAGAACACAGTAAGCAAAAGTGTGGATTAATACACTGAGTTTACCTTTTCTAAATGTGCTTCACAATTGAAGCAAAAATTATAACTCTGTCTGGTGTGGTTCTAAATTTATGTAGAAAAAATATTTAAAGCAATTATAAACAGGGAAGGGTAAAGTGACGTAAAGGGAGATAAGCTTTTTATGCTTTACTCAAGCTGGCAAAATGATGACACCAGCAGACTATGATAACATATGTATATATAGTATAATACCTTGAGCATCCCTAGAGATATATACTCAGAAACACTAAAGATGTATCAAATTATATTTCTAAGAAATATTTAGTAACTCACAGGAAGTCAAGAAAAATAAAACAGAAATGAAAACAGAGTACAAAGAGAAAACAGAAAAATAAAATGTCAGACTTAAGGTCTAACATATCAATAATTACATTGAATGTAAATGATTTAAGTATACCAATTAAATGACAGAGCTGGGCAAAGTAGCTTCTAAAAAATATGACCCAGCCATTTGTTGTCTACAAGAAACTCACATCAAATATAATAATATAGATAGGTTGAAAGTAAAGGTATGGAAAAGATATATCATGCAAACATTAATTTAAGGAAAACATATTTACATAAGATAATGTAGACTTTAGAGAAAAGACAATCATCAGAGACAAACAGGATATTATATGATGAAAAAAGCATTAGTACACCAAGAAGACACAGCAATCCTAGGTATATATATATCAAACAACAAAGCTAAAAATATGTAAAACAAAAACTGATGGAGAAATAAACAAATCCACAATTATACTTGGAGATTTCAACACCCCTTTCTCAACAATAAACAGAACAGCTAGACAGAAAATCAAGAAGAACACAGAAAAATTCACATCATTTAACAATATGATCTAATCAATATTTAAAGAACATTCTACCCAACAACAGAATAATGTACATTCTTTTCAACTGCTTGTGGAACATAAACCAAGATAGACTATCTTCTGGGACTCAAACAAACCTTAACAAATTTAAACACATTTGTAATCATCCCGTGTTCTCTGACCACAATGGAATCAAACTAGAAGTCAATAACAGAAAGATAAAATGAAAATCTCTGTGTACTTGGAGACTGAACAACACACATCTAAATAGTCCATGGATCAAATACAACATCTCACAGGAATAAAAAATACATTGAACTGAATTATAATGAGAATCAACATATTAAAATTTGTAGGACACAGATAAAGCAGGACTGAGAAGAAAATTTATAGCACTGAATGTGTGCATTATAAAAGAAGAAAAGTCAAACTATGCCCGAAGCAAGCAAAAGGAAGGAAATAAAAAATAAGAGAAATTAATGAAATTGAAAACAAAAGCAATATAGAAAATCAATCAAAAACCTGGTTCTTTGGAAAGATCTATAAAATTAGCAAACCTCTAGTGAGATTGGCAAAGAAAAAAAGAAAGAAGATACAAATTACCAATATAATCAATGAAATAGGGGGTATCACGACAGAACAGGCCAGTATAAATAAAGATAGTAAGGAAAGGCTGCAAACAACTTTAGACACATAATCCCGACAACTTAGATGAAATAAGACACTTCCTTGTAAAACATAGGTTACTACCCAATATAAAATAGATAATTTGTATAACCCTATAACTATTCAGGCAATTAAATTTATAATTTAAAAGCTCACAAAAAAAAAAAAAAAAAAAAAAAACTTCCAGGTCCATATGTTTTTTACCAGAGAATTCTATCAAACATTTAAAGAAGAATTAACACAAATTCTACATAGCCTCTTCCAGAAAATGAAAGAGGAGAGAATACTTACAATTCATGTTATGCAGCTAGTATTGCCCTCAGTGGGTAAAGAGCTTTTTCAAGAAACTCTGCTTAGCAATTAGACATCCATGAATGAAAAACTTACCTCGACCTAAACCATACACCTTATACAAAAATTAGCTCTAAATGGATCATGCTGTTAAATGTAAAATATAAAACTATAAAATATTTTCTAGAAAATGTGGAAGAAAATCTTCACAAACAAATCAAATGTAATCTACCATACTGACAGCTTGAAGAAGAAAAATCACATGATCATATCAATCAATGTAAAAAACACATTTGACAGAACTCCACATTCATTCATGATTAAAAAAAGAAACTGTCTGAAAAATAAAAATAGAGAATGTCCCAAACTTGATAAAAAGCACCTATAAAAAACAAAAACAAAAAAATAATAATAATAATGCCCCTATAGTTAAAATTATGCTTAATGGTGAAAGACTGAAGAATTTCCCCCTAAGATCAGGAACACGGTATGGATATTTGCTCTCAAAATGCTGGAAGTTCTAGCCAATAGATTAAGGGAGGAAAATGAAATAAAATATATAGAGATCAAAAAGGAAAAGATATAGAGTGGAAAAAAATTGCAAACAACATATGTAATGAATGCAAGGTATATGAAGAATTCTCAAAATTCAATAGTAAAAGAAAAGGCAACAATCTAATTAGAACGTGGGTGAAAGACATAAAAAGACCTTTTATAGAAAAAGAAAAATGAATGGAAAATAAGGGCACATGAAAAAAAATAATCAACATTATTAGCAATTAAGGTAATTCAAATTCAAACCACAGTAGAATATCGAAAAGTAGTGACAACAGCAAATGCTGGCTAAGATGGGGAGGAAGTGAATCACTCATACATTCCTACTGAAGATGTAAAAATGGTTCATCCACTTTGGAAAACAGTTTGAGAATTTCTTAAAACTAAACCTCCAATGACCATATGATTCCACCATTGCACTCCTGGGCATTTAAGCTATGTAAATGAAGACATATTCACAGAAAAGCCTGTTTGCTAATGTTAATATCAGCTTTATCTGTAATAACCTAAAACTGGAAACAACTGAGATATTCTTCAACGGGTGAATGGTTAAATGAATTCTGATACGTGCATACCATGGAATACTATTCAACAGTAAAAATGATCAAACAGTTGATACATGGAACAATCTGGATGTTGTTACATTATGCTGAGTGTAAAAAACCAATCACAAAAGATTACATAGTAAATTATTCTGTTTGTATAACTTTCTTGGAATGACAAAATTATATAAATAGAGAGCAGATTAACAGTTACCAGGGGTTATGAGGGTTGTATGGGCAGGAGAGAAATGGATACAGCAGTTAAGAGTGAAACTTCAGGGATCCAAGGGATGATGAAAATGTTTTGTGCCTTTACTGTATAATTGTCAATATTTTGGTTGTGATATTGTCCTATAGTTTTGCACAATGTTATTATTGGGGAAAATTACATGAAGGATACACAGATATCTGTATTGTATCCTACAACTGCATGTAAAAACTACAATTATCTCAAAATAAGAAAGTTAATTAAATTGTACTGATAACAATAAAGTACAACGTAATTCCTTAAAAATTTATAGTCTACATGTGATATATGTTTTATATGAACTTCAGCAGGTGTTTCCCACTGTGATCTGGATTGTGTTTATAGCTTTTCTGTAAGAGAAGGAATTTGTTATCAAGTGCATTTGGGAAATACTGGCTTAAACAGATTTCTCTTTTTCAGGAATTCTCATAACCTTTATTATACTTATCTATCTTGTGGTTCTTAAAGTAATTGGTAGAATAAACATAGTTCTTCCTAATTCCTTGATCATGAAAACTTATCTCCTTTCAACCTCCTCCCAAAAAGACATGCCCAACAAATCAGAAAAATATTTATGAGACCAGTGCTTCATGGAATTCACTTAAGAAAATGCCAACGTCTTAAGAATATGTTACTTGTTACTATGGCTTAATAATGCAAGTAAGGAAATTCTAAGTAGAAGGTGTAATTTATCAGGATATAAAAAAGTATAAAATAGTATAGACCTCTGGAGTGAAGATTGAGGACGTGGCAATGGGCAGAGGGCTTGCAGGAGGGGTCCATCTGGAGGGATGACAAGTGATCAGATTATGATGGGACCTGAGTGCCAAGCCAGGGAGTTGAGCTTAGTCTCAAAAGCAAGAGTCTCTCCCCAGGGCCACCCTTTTATTCTACAAAGGAAGAAACAGAAAATTAACTGAATGACCCACTTAACTATGGCTGTCTAGACTTTAGGAATTCTAAAAATGCGAATGGAACTTACAGTCTATGATATTAGCTTTTGACTTCAGTGATTACAGAGTACACATAGATAAACTTAAATTCAAAGCATCTCTACATATATTCACAATATCCTGAATCATGGACCAGTGGTGACAAAGTCATTCTTCAAATCTCCTCATTTTTCACATGCGGCAATAATCCTAGAATAACAGAAACAAGATAGAATCCAGGCCTTCTGTCTCCTAGCACAATTCTCTTTACATTCTCTGTCATGTGTTCTGAAGGGGACTTCCAGCCTGTACTCAAACACAACCTAGAGGAAAACAGCCTTGCACCTGAGCTTCTGAGAAAAGGGACAACTCTGGGATTAATTAAAATCCTGTACACTGATTAAAAGCATCATAGAACTTCAGGATTAGTTGTAAAAGATTTTCATAATGTAACCTCAGTTAGAAAAATTTGGTAAACAGCTCCCATTTCCAACCTGTATTTTGAGAACAAAAGAGAAAATCTGTCAGGAGGGAGGAAGGATGGGTGCTGGCAGTGGGGATTGTTTTTTCTGTGGCTTAAGTACAGAATAATCTGGTTTGAATTGTTGTTAAATTCAAAAACAAATGGCATTCAGCCGTGGATCTTAACTGACAATACCAGTTTGAAAAAATGTTCTTTTTTCGTACAACTCAATGGAGCATTGTGTTTGGCAGCTGGACCCCATTACTGGAGTCCCCACAAGGGAAATGTCACGTCAGGCATTATTCACAATCCCAAGTTTACTTTTCCCTAGGCCTCTTATGGCTCTGTCCACATTGCAAGTGACAGGACTTCAAACCAAAGTCATTTACACTCTATTCTGTCACATGTAAACTTTCACATCTTAACATATTTTATACCAGAGACTGTGATAAGTCTTCTCAATCAAAATTGTACTTAGACAACTGGAGTGTCCTGTTAATGTATTCCCTGGCAAGGGAAAATGTGCATGGGCTAATATTATTTATTCGATGTTATTATAAATGTTCAAAACACAAACAGGAGTGATTGCAAACTGGTTCTAGCTACATAACTGGTGCCAGATGATTTCAAGCAAGCCAGAAAAGATACATACACACTACATGCCATGGAACTCCTGTATCTGCATGGGAGACCACCTGAACATGCTAAGTCTGGAAGTTTCCATTGCTCTGTTTCTTTCCAAGTTTGATCTCTTTGGACAGTGAGACAATGAGACATATTGACCAACTTCTACTAGAAGAAGTAAGACTCTGACATAAGGCTGTGTCTTTATGAGAAGGTCAGAATCAGGTTTACTTGAATGTCACATTTTTTTTTTCGAAGCTGTTCTTAATTCCACTGGGCCCAAATATGCTGGAAGAAACATGACTATGTAACCAGAAACACCTAAGATCAATTCCTTACCTTTAGCAATGGTTATCTTTAGGCAGTCTATTTTAATCTTTAAGTTATTTTCTTGGTTGTAAAAAGGAGACAAGGATGTCTCTTTTGGTTAATTGTTATAAAGAGGATGGAATTGGATTTGTAAAACTTCTGGTTTTATAGAAGATTATGGAGGATTCTCAATAAATATCCAGGCCCTTTCCTCTATCCAAATTACCCTGAAGGAAACCCTCTCATAGCGCATTTGTTCATAATTTTTCCTATGTGACTATTATTTGTATACATTATTTAGGCAGTACAGTGTGAGCTTTTTGAAGACAGGTGGTTCCTGGGTAAATGGTGCAGTAGATATAAATGTGGTTTTTCCCCTATTTCTATCACAGTGACTCTCATATAGTAGAGGCTCAACAAATGGCAGTAACTGGAGCAATTGGAGCCGTTCCATTCTCTCTATTTCATGCCATGAGTTCTGAGATTCTTTAAGGTAGGAGCAGTGTGCCTTTGTGCTCCTATACCTAGCATGATGGTCTGTATATAACTGGTGATCAAAAACATGTGTTGCCTTGAATAAAATATACTTGGTATTTCTTAGTTCTCTTCCACAACCTCAGATTTTGTGTTAGCTCTGTAGAAAGTATTCAAGAGAGCTCATCATTTTATTTAATAAATTGGCATAAACTTCCTGGGCCACAAAGCTTGTTACCTTCAAGTAGTGGGCTATTCGAGAGCCACATGGACACACCACATCAATTTATCCTATCTTCATATACATTC
Source organism: Galeopterus variegatus (assembly GCF_000696425.1). NCBI lineage: Eukaryota > Metazoa > Chordata > Mammalia > Dermoptera > Cynocephalidae > Galeopterus > Galeopterus variegatus. The sequence continues at coordinate 126,420 of NW_007731205.1, forward strand.
AGTTTGTGTTGGCTTAATTTTACAGGTTGAAAGACAGAGGCCAAAAGACACACACAGAGTAACAAGTGAAACCATCTTCCCGTGGCCTTCCTGCTCTGCATGACTGTTCTTCCTATAGGCTCATTTCCTACTGCAGCTCACCTGACCTGCCTTGCACCCAAGCCATGTAACTCTCTCCTGAAACTATAAACTATGAATTCCAATTGTCTGCAGTACCCTTGCTCCCAGACACTGTCTGCCAGACTGTCCTACTACTCCTGCAAAACACAACATGAATTATGCCTATTTTTAAAAAAATAATCCCCAAATTCCCAGGCAGAGTTAGACATTTCTTCTCTCCACTCATCATGGCCCTCATATCACACTTCACAGCACTTTTCTCATAGCTTCACCACCTGTTCTTTAGTAAAATTGTGAGGACTTTATTTCTAGAGCTTAGCATATAGAAAATACTTGGTAAGGATCTTCCAAATTCAGTGAAGAAGCAAAAGTCAGTGTCCAGGAAGAGAAGGAAAAAGAAATTGGTTCGATAAGAAAAAGAACATGTAAGCAAGAAACATACATTAAAACTAATTAATTTTCCAAATGCATTCATTTATCCTATATATTGTTTTCTTACTGATTGGAAATACATATATATATGTGTGTGTGTGTGTGTGTATGTGTGTGTGTATATATATATATGTGTGTGTATATATATATATATATATATATATACGTATATACATACATATATACTGTTTACTAATAAACTCCTTGTTTTAGAAAAAATTATTCAAGTTTATGTATGTGTGTGTGTATATATATATGTGTGTGTGTATATATATATATATATATATATATACGTATATACATACATATATACTGTTTACTAATAAACTCCTTGTTTTAGAAAAAATTATTCAAGTTTATTTACTAGCAAATTTTATATTCAAAGTACAAAGCAGCTGTGGTAGGCTCCCCTGAGGCAAGGAGGGGTGCTGGTTGGGAGATGTGCTCCCAGGTGTTTGCAGCAGACGTGGAAAACCGGTATGGTACAGTCCAGCTGTGCTGTACTGAGGCAAGCCAGAGTGAGGAATATACACACTTTTAATCATTGCTAAAGCTAAATTATGAACAATCTTATGGTTCTTCACCCCACCAGTCTCAAGGAAGTGGCCCCACCCAACCTGACTGATGGCAGCAGCAGGCCCAGCAACCTCACCAACAGCAGTATCCCCTGCTGCTGCTGCCACAGACACCAGGGCAGTGTAAGCAGTCCATGACAGCCACAGCCACAGCATCTGCTGCCACAAGGGAAGCTTGCTACTATACCAGCAGCCACTGCTGTCTTATAGGTGGCCTGCTGACCACTCTTCAGCATAGACAGAAGGAGAGTCACCAGTGGAACCTGGAGAAAGAGATGAGCAAGCACAGACCTGCAACCCAGTGGCCCAAACCACAGGGAGAATTATGGTCATATATGGTAGCACACCTGGAGGTGGGAGATACAAATGCAGCCTTGATTTGAAAAGAGACATACATGGAATCCCCCGAGAATACAGAAACTCAGGATACTCAAACAGAGTAAAGAAGAAAATCCCCAATTATCACCATCCCATCCTCCACCTGAGGGAAGCAAGGTTCCAGGAGAAACCTCTGCCTATAGGAAAGAGGAAAGAGAAAACCCATCCAAGGTCACCCATTCAAACTGAGGAGCACCAGTATACCCAGTGCACCCAGCAGGGTCATGGGGAGCTAGCTAGGGTGTGAACAGGACTACCCAGGGCCACCCACACTAGCCAAAGAACAGCAGGGAACCTACATATTTCTCCCAAGAATTCGAGAGATTGCCCACATCCTGGATGAACCAACATAGTGTCACCAGCCTCAGCAAGGAATCATTAAGTACCCCAGTAACTAGGCCATGGAGTTATTCCCATGTAATTCCAACACTAAATACAGCCAAAGTACACCCACAGAGACTACACTGCTGCATATAGCTGGAACCAACACTAAAACACCCCACTCAACAGCCAATATAAAACACACTTACTGAAGGAAGTCTCTTTGCTCAAAGCCCACCCCAGCATAACAGAAGAAGCAACTGCCCTACCAGATGACTAGATATCAACCTAGAGATACTAGAAATATGAAAAAATAATAATAATAACAGGAAAATATAACACCACCAAAGGAATATAATAATTCTCAAGTACTAGACTTCATAGAGCAGGAAGCCCTTGAAGTGACTGAAAAGGAATTCTGAGAAATAATATTATGAAAACTCAATGAGATAAAAGAAGACTCAGTTAGATGACACAATGAAATGAGAAGAAGTATCCAGAATCTGAAGGAGGAAATGTACAAAGAGATTAAAAAATAATGTAGCAGAACTCCTGGAACTGAAGGATTCAATCAATGAGATAAAAAGCACAACTAAGAGCTTAAGCAGCAGGCTAGAGCAAGCAAAGGAAAGGATTTCTGATCTTGAAGTTGGTCTTTTTGGAATAACCCAGGCAGACAAAAAAAGAAAAAAGAAAAGAAAATCTAAGAGAGCTAGAAGAAAACCTGAGGTACACAAACATTCAAATCATGGCTATTCCAGAAAGGGAGAAGGAAGGAAAAGTCATTGAAAACCTATTCAATGAAATAATAGTGTAAAATTTCCCAAGTATAGGAAGAGACACAAACCTTCATATCCAGGAGGCTGAAAGATTCTGAAACAAAATTAATCCGAAAAGGTCCTCTTTGAGACACTTTATAGTCAAACTGGAAAAGCTCAAAGACAAACAGAGGATACTAAAAACAGCAAGAGAATCTTGAAAGCAGCAAGAGAAAAGTGTCAAGTCACCTGTAAGGGAGACCCCATCAGACTAACAGCAGACTTCTCAACAGAAACCCTAATGGATTAAATTCCCCACTCAAAAGACAAAGATTGACTGACTGGATTAAAACGCTTGACCCAACTATATATTGTCTTCAAGAGACTCACCTCACCTGTAAAAACACAAACAGACTAATGAAGGCATGGAAAATATATACCACACAAATACAAACCAAAAAATGAGCAATAATAGCTATTCTTATATCAAATAAAGTAGACTTTAAGCCAAAAATCATAAAAGAGACCAAGAAGTCCATAATATAATGATAAAGGTATCTATCCAGCAAGAAGACATAACAATCATAAATTTATATGCACTCAACACTGGAGCATTTAGACATATAAAGCAAACACAATTAGACCTAAAGAAAGAGATAGACCCTTGTACGATAATAGCTGGGGACCTGAACATCCCTCTCTCAGCAATGGACACATCATCTAGGCAACAAATAAACAGAGAAACACAGGATTTAAACTACAGTTTAAACCAACTGGATCTGGCAGATATCTACAGAGCATTTCATCCAACAAATACAGAATGTACATTCTTCTCATCAGTAAATGGGACATTCTTCAGGATAGACCATATGTTAGGTCACAAATCAAATCTCAACAAATTTTTAAAAATTGAAATAATTTCACTATCTTTTCAGAACACAATGAATTAAAACTAGAAGTCAATAACAAATGAAACTCTGGAAACTATACAAATACATGGAAATTAAACAACATGCTCCTGAATGATCTATGGGTTCAAGAAGAAGTTAAACAGGAAATCAAAAAATTTCTTGAAACTAATGACCTCAGTCAGGATGGCTAATATCCAAAAGACTGAGAATGATAAGTGCTGGAGAGGTTGCAGAGAAAAAGGAACTCTCATACACTGTTGGTGGGACTGCAAAACGGTGCAGCCTTTATGGAAAATGGTATGGAGGTTCCTCAAACAATTACTGATAGATCTACCATATGACCCAGCTATTCCACTGCTGGGAATATACCCAGATAAATGGAAATCATCATGCCGAAGGGATACCTGAACTCCAATGTTTATTACAACACTCTTTACAATAGCCAAGAGTTGGAATCAGCCCAAATGTCCATCATCAGATAAGTGGATAAGGAAATTGTGGTATATCTACACAATGGAATTCTATTCTGCTATAAAAAAAGAATGAAATATTACCATTTGCAACAACATGGATGGACTTAGAGAAAATTATATTAAGTGAAACAAGTCAGCCACAGAAAGAGAAATACCACATGTTCTCACTTATTTGTGGGAGCTAAAAATAAATAAATAAGCACACAAGCAAATAAAGGAGGGGGGAGAAGACACAACAATCAAAACAATTCCTTGAGCTTTTTAAGACAAATGAACAGGTATGATGTGGGGGGGGATGAGAGAGGGAGTAGGGAAGAGGAATGGGCAGAGGGTCATGAAAATCAACTATTGAGAAGTTAAAATAAAATAAAGGAAAAAAAATGTCTTGAAACTAATGAAAATAAAGACACATACCAAAACCTGTGGGATACTGCAAAAGCAATACTAAGAGGGAAGTTTATTGCAATAAATGAGTATGTCAAAAAGAACAGAGATTTCAAATAAATAACCTAATGCTACACCTCAAAGAACTAGGAAAACAAGAAAAAATCCAACGGCAAAAATAGTAGATGTAAAGAAATAATTAAGACCAGAGCAGAACTAAATGAAATAGAGACACACAAAACAAAATGATTCAAAAGATCAATAAATGTTTTTTTAAGAAGATAAACAATGGGTCGGCCCGGTGGCGCACTGGATAGTGCGCCACTTTGGAAGCGTGGTGGCGCTCCCGCCCGAGGGTTCGGATCCCACATACAGACCGGTTCCTGCTCACTGGCTGAGCGAGGCACGGGGGCAACGCCGAGGGTTGCGATCCTGTTGCCGGTCCCCGGTCCGGTACGGGGGCGACACTGAGGGTTGCGATCCATTGCCAGACACGGAAAAAAGACAAAAGACAAAAAAAAAAAAAAGAAGATAAACAAAATAGACAAACCAGCGAGGCTAACAAAAAAAGAGAGAAGACCCAAATAACAAAAATCAGAAATGTAAAAGGAAACATTACAACTGACACCATAGCAATACAAAGTCTCGACTATTATTTAAAAACTATGTGCCAACAAATTTGAAAACCTGAAGGAAATGAGTAAATTTCTGGACACATACAAACTAACAAGATGGAACCAAGAATAAATAGAAAACCTGATCAGACCAATAACAAGCAATGAGATTGAAGCAGTAATCAGCAGTCTCCCAACAAAGAAAAGCTCAGGACTGGATGGCTTTACTGATGAATTCTGCCAAACCTTTAAAGAGGAATTAATACCAATTCTCTTTAAACTATTCCAAAAAATTGAAACATAGGCCATTCTCCCAAACTCATTCTATGAGGCAAGCATCACCTTGATATCAAACCCAGATAAAGATACAGCAAAAAAGGAAAACTATGGGCCAATATCTCTGATGAACATAAACACAAAATCCTCAGCAAAATATTAGCAATCAGAACCCAGCAACACAGTGGAAAAAATTATACACCATGATCAACTGGGATTCATCCCAGGGGCCCAAGGATGGTTCAACATACACAAGTCAATAAATGTGATACACCACATCAGCAAAATCAAGGACAAAAACCTATGATAATTTCAATAGATGCAGAAAAAGCATTTGACAAAGTTCAGCATTTCTTCATGATAAAGACTCTCAGCAAATTAGTTACAGGATAAACGTATCTCAACACACACACACACAAAGTCATGTATGACAAACCCTCCCCTATATCATCCTGAATATGGAAAAGATGGAACTTTTTCCCTTAGGAATGGGAACAAGACAAAGATTCTCACTCTCATCACTCCTATTTAACATAGTACTGGAAGTACTAACCAGAGCACTATGGCAAATGAAAGACATAAAGGCATCCAAGTTGGAAAAGACAAAGTCAAATCATCTCTTTTTGCAGATGACATGATCCTATATATACCAAAGCCTAAAGACCCTACAAAAAACCTCTCAGACTTGATAAATAATTTTAGTAAAGTTGCAGGATGTGAGAACAACACACAAAAATCCATAGTGTTTTTATACTACAAAAATGAGTTAGCAGAAAAAGAAATCAAGAAAGCTAGCATATTTACAATAGTCATCAAAAAAATTAAATACCTAGGAATAAAGTTAAAGAAGCAGGTGAAAGACCTCTGCAAAGAGAACTATAAATTACTGTTGAAAGAATTTAAAGAGGACACAAAAAAGTGAAAAGACAGTGCCTGCTCTTAGATGGGAAGAATTAACGTTGTGAAAATGTCCATACTACCCAAGTCATCTACAGATTCAATGGGATCCCCATCAAAACACCAGTGACATTGTTCACAGGAAAAAAAAAAAAGAAAACAATCCTTGTGTTCATATAGTACAACAGAAGACCCCAAATAGCCAAAGCAATCCTAAGCAAAACAATAAATAAATAAAGCCAGAGGCATAACACTACCAAGCTTCAAATTATATTACAAGGCTATTGTAACCAAAATAGCATGCTACTAGCATAAAAACAAACACATGGACCTAAGGAACAGAATAGAGAACGCAGAAATCAACTCTCATACTTACAGCCAACTGATCTTCAGCAAAGGCTCTGAGAACATACATTCAGGAAAAGACTATTTCTTCAATTAATGGTGCTGGGAAAAGTGGACATCCATACGTAGAAGAATGAAATTAGACCCATAACCCTCGCCATATAAAAAAACCAACTCAAAATGGATAAAAGACCTGAAACTATAAAACTCCTAAAAGAAAACATAGGGGAAAAACTTCAGGAAGTCGGACCGGGCAAAGACTGTATGAATGACTCCAAAAGCACAGGCAACAAAAGGAAAAATAAACAAATGGGATAATGTCACACTAAAAACCTGCACAGCAAAAGGAACAGTTAACAGAGCAAGAAGACAACTTACAGAGTTGGAAAAATGTTTGCAAACTATGCATCTGACAAAGTATTAATATCTAGAATAAACAACTTAATAGTAAGAAAACCAATAACCTGTTTAAAAATGGTCAAATGGGTGGAATAGGCATTTCTCTAAGGAAGATATATGAATGGCCAATAGACACATCAAAAAATGCTCAACATCACTCAGCATCAAGGAAATGCAAATCAAAACCACACTGAGATAATCATCTCACTGCATTTAGACTGGCTATTATCAAAATGATAGGGAATAACAAATGCTGGTGAGGATGCGGAGAAAGGGGAACCCTCCTACACTGTTGGTGGGACTGTAAATTGGTGGAGCCATTCTGGAAAATTGTATGAAGGCTTCTCAGACAACTACAGATAAAACTGCCATACAATCCAGCAATTCTATTGCTGGGCATATAGCCAAAGGAATGGAAATCATCATGTCGAAGGATACCTGCATCCCCATGTTTATTGCATTTCTATTTATAATAACGAAGAGTTGGAACCTACCTAAATGTCCATTGTGGGATGACTGGCTAAGAAAAATGTGGTATATTTACACAATAGAATACTACTCTGTCATAAAAAAGAATGAATTATTGGGATTCACAGCAACATGGATGAACTTAGAAAATTATCTTAAATGAAATAAGCCAGGCACAGAAAGAAAAATACTGCATCCTCACTCATAAGTAGGAGCTAAAAAAAAAAAAAACAAATAAAAAAAGAAAGCTATAACAATCACAATAATACATTGAACTTTCAAAAGGAGAAAACAGAACTGTGGTTATTAGAGGTGGGAAAGGGGGAAGAGGGAAAGAGAGGAATTGGTATAGGGTCAAAAATCGATTACATTGTATAATGTTGAATATACTAATTATCTTGATTTGAACATCACTTACCGCACACAGGTATTGATATTCAGCTCTGTACCCCACAATATATACAATCAACTATGTTTCAAGTAAAAAAAAAAAAAGTACAAAGCAGCCTTCCAACCTTCCTGTGAATATTTTAATTATGACAAGGTGGAAACCAGAAAGCTGAAAAAGTCTTTGCAAAAGTGTCCTTCAGACGAAAAAAAGAGGGAAACTCTTGCTTTTTGTGTCTTCAGTTTACTTTTACTTCCATGCATGCTTCAAGAAAATTTCAAAACCACCCAGAGGTCTGAAATGTCAGATTAGTCCAAACTTTCTAGCTGCTCAATTATATTGTAACTTCCCAGTTCCTGGTATTAGTAATTTGTCAGTGATCTGAAGGACACACACACACGATCTTTCAGGAGTCATTCTCAGCTGAGAGCACAGTAGCTATGGGGATAACGCATTTTTCTGTTTGACATTTTCAGTTCTCAACTTGAGAAATTCTACTGCAGTTGGGTTAAGTCTAAATATGATGTCAGGTTTTCCACCACTTCATGAGAAAAACATGTCCCTCCTGAGTTTAAATAAGTCTAATTGTGCTTACTCTTGTGTGAATTTGGGGAATTCCTGGATTCTTTTGGAGAGAGGTGGAAACAGAGGTGTCCTACTGATAAGGGGAGAACACTGAGTGATGTCTGTCACCTAGTAAGCAGTGCTCTTTCATGAGTGAATTAAGATACATTTGGGTAGGGCCGGCCCGGTGGCGCACTGCTACAGTGCGCCGCTTGGGAGGCGTGGAGGTGCTCCCGCCGAGGGTTCGGATCCCACATGCAGACCGGTTCCCGCTCACTGGCTGAGTGAGGCGCGGGAGCAACACCGAGGGCTGCGATCCCGTTGCCGGTCCC
>NW_007731205.1:135136-154974 GCF_000696425.1 Galeopterus variegatus
GGGAAAAAAAAAAAAAAAAAAAAAAAAAAAAAAAAGATACATTTGGGTAGAAAGAGCTGAATTAGAGATTTTAGGAATGTTATAGACAGCATTTTTGGTGGAAAAATAAGAGGACAGTCATGTTAGTGGGCATAGTACCCTCAGTACCTAAAACACTGCATATAGTAATTATTCAACAAATACATGTTGAAAACAGTAACTGGCTTTTCTGATTACTATAGACTATACTGAAGGATGAAAATAAATATTTGGCAAATGCTGTAGACTGGATGCTCCCCAACCTCAATGAAGCTTAAATCCCCACTGTAACTGTAGAGGCTAGAAAATCCTATTATAGTAACTGAAAAGTGGGAGCTTGAAGAGGTGATTGAATTGTAGGACCATGAATGGATTCCTACTGGTCGTCAGGGGTGTGGTTCTGAGAGTTTTAATAGGAGAGCTCATGAGAGTGTCTCTCTCTCTGCTCCACCATTTTCTGCCATGTGAGACCCCTGCATTGCTGTAAGTCTGCCACCAAAGAAGACCCTCCCTGGATGTGTTCCCTGGATTTTGGACTTCCTAGCTCTGAAACTGTAAGCAATAAATTTTGATTTTTTTTTTAAACACTGAGTTTCAGATATTTTATTATAAGCAACAGAAGTGGACTAATACAGCAAATATATTTAATCTTTGCATATTCTTATCCTATGGAAAACGAAGAGGAGAAAAAAAGTGAGAAACATTCAGGAGAGTGTTCTGGTTGTGATCCACCTTAAGAGAAAGTCTGAGCAGAAGGTAGCTGTTTTCCCATTAAGATTCCATTGGACAAATCCAGTGTTGACATTACCTAGTTAAGAGCTACCGACTCTAAAGATTGAATTATATTTGGGCAATTAGAACAAGCCTAGCTGAGGGATGTGAATAAAGATTGTCCTCTCGGGCCAAGATTTGCTGTCATCAATCATAAACAGACACAAACCCAGGATGGAGTAGATCTCTGCAGAAAATATTTACGTCGGTTACTATGCACTTGGGTTTTGTGGGACATGTCTATTTTTCCAACAGTTAATGACATGTGGTATTTAATGTGCTCAGTTTAGCTCTTGCCTGTTTTTTCTCTCCCTGCTTTTCTTTTCTTTCATTTTTCCTATCTCCTTCTTTCTTTCTTCCTTCCTTCATTTCTTCCTTCCTTCCTTCTAATGTCCTGCTTCCAAATATTTGGCCTACCTCACCCCAGTTTTGGGTACACAAAGTAGCTCATACTTAACTGCTTAGTTGTTTGATTTTACTATCCCTGGTTTGTATCCAGGTCTAACCCTGGATTTCAGAATAATTTTTTGAATTTTATCTTCAACTGATATCTTAGAAATAATGAATAAAAAATTTTGGAAGACTTCAGAGTTCTTCTAGATAAGGAATCTGATATTCATTTTACGTGATCCAGGACCACTAATCTAAATCCCAGGATTCCAGTGACCCTATTTCCAATTACAATTAGCCACACCTACATCTCCTATAAGATAAAACATGTTTAGAAGTGCACAGTGTAGAACAAATTAAGAAGCACTGTTTTCTTGATCCACATCTCCAAATAAAGTCCTCACTGGCTTCGGAACTCTTCAACTTGATACCTTTTCCAAGCTGAAATGAAACACCCTTGGGATTGTTTTAGTCCTCTATATGGCTGATTTGTGATAATGCCATAAGAACTACCTGGATGGTAAAAAAAGAAGAGCACTTATGTGGGAGTGAAGAGAAAGCCCCAAATACCAAGAGTAAACTTTATTAGATTTTACTTAGGGGCTGACCCTACACAGGCAACAGCCATGTTCATATTTGCTCTTATTTATTTATCAAACTTTTCTTTCTGCTAAGTAAAAAATCACTCTCCTAGGTAGTGAGGTAAAACAGAGCTTAGTTGACAATGGTTACAATTTTCTGGGACCCTACAGCTAAGAAGACAGTCTGTTTTGTGTCATTTAACTAACACAGTAATAAAGCGAAATAAAATGCTTACAACAACATCCATACACACAACACTCGCAGAGAGTGTAGACGTTGATTTCAATGGGAGAAAGATGGAAATGGGAGAGGCTTCCTAGAGAAGACGGCCTGTAAACTGGGCTTTTTATAGTTAGCAGCAAGGAAAAGAAATTATGAAAGTGAGGAAACGATATATCTAAAAATCTGTTTGGTGTCTTACAAATATTTTTTGTGCTCTTTGCTAAACCTCAAAGATACAGCAAAGACAATATAATCCCTGACTTAAGGAGTTTACTGCCTCATACAAGCCATTAGAGAAACACTAATTTAATACATACTAGCTGGAAATGAGCAAAAACACTGTCAACTTATTTAGCTCTAGGCAAATGGCCCATCCAGTTCACTCTCTATAGATAGTGCTTTTGGGGTTACATTTTTAGTTTATAAATGAAGCAGCCTGCAGGGGGCAGCCCTTCTCAGTCACATCTATTTTCCCTTTCTATGCTTTTCACATTTTATGCATGGGCCATAGCAGTGACCCCTCCCACCGTCTCAACACTGAGTTTCCTAGCCCTTTTTTGCCAGAAGCTATCTGCCATGAGTTTTGATGGTTTAGTCTTGTCAGCAAAACTGTGTTCCTTGGGGCCCCAGACCAGGCCCTGTCATTTACATACTCTGTCTTACTGAGTAACAGATCCAGATGATGCAGTTTGTGATGTGGTCCCTTGAGGATACCCTGTGACTTAAAGCTCTATGACATCAGAGAAGGTAACATCTCTATGAACTTCAGTTTCGCTGACTATGAGGTGAAGATAACTTGATGTACTTCAGGGCAAATGTAGTTGCTTCTTTTTCTTGTGTGTGTGTGTGTGTGTGTATGTGTGTGTGTGTGTGTGTGTGTGATTTGTGGAGGAAAAGTAACAGCTCTGAAAAACAAAACATCTCAAGACTACTTATTCTTGGCTATATCCTATTTTGCTTTGAAAAAATATCTGTTATGCCTTTTAAGGGCTGGCTCTTCTACTTAAGAAGAAATGCATGAAGATTAAATGTAAAACGATCAACAATATAATCAAATAAGCCAATTTGGGGAGAGAAGAAGGATAGAAACATCAGTTGATTGCTTGACTGAATGACTGATTATTTAACTCAATTTATCAAACTAATCAAAACCATCCTTCTAGTAGCCAAGGGTGTTTGCATATATCAAAACAATTTTAGAAAACAGACTTGGAAACATCTGCTCATTTGGACTAATGTAGACAAAATGTGGTTGACTAAATTTTTTTATATTTTCTAATCCTAGTTGAAGCTCTTAGGAAAAAAAAAAACACAATATAATGAAATCCATGAGTTTATTAAGCCTTGGAGAGTTAACAAAATTGTGTTGCTGCATATTTATTCGAAAATTCTGATGTCCCTTACATGATCCAAATTCAAACTCAGTAATTTGTGTTTTTTGTCTTTTCTTTATACAAGAGCAAAGGGACCATGACAATAATAAAGAGGATGATGAAGAAGAAAGAAAAGAAGGAGCAGGTGGATGACTACACCAAATTAGGACATTTTATTATTTCAGACTTGGAGCTGGCACGCTTTATAGACGTAATCTCTGATTTTCAAGACCGTGATCTGAGATACTCATATACGCATTTCTAGAAGGAAGAAACAAAACTTAAATAGAATAATTGGTTTTATTATTTAGGACTCTTTCGTCTAAAAGTACTAAGAGTAACAACAACAACAAAACCCCACTAGTTAAAAACAAAACAAGAAGGTGAAATTCGCTGTAAGCATAGAGGTGGGTCTCATGGAATGTAGGCCAAAGATAAAGCCCAATCTGTGCATGTCCACGATTCCTGTCGTCTTCACGTTCTGCTTCACTTAGCCTGTCTTATCTCATTTATTTATCTCTTTTCCTCTCTCCCCTCTCTTTCTCCAGACTAACTTCTGGGTTTTCAAATCCTAGAAAAAAATGCATCTCTCTTTCTCTCAGCCCACTTTCTAAATCCCCATAAAGGTACTCTCATGGCTCAGCTTGCATCAGATCCTTAACCTTGATTCAATCGTCAGTGCCTCTGACAAGGTCACACATGCTGGGACTCCTAATACGTGGGTGGAGAAGACAGAAAGGATGAGCAGAAAGCCTAAGACGTATCTACTACAAGTAATCTGACTTTGGTTCCAAAAAAAAAAAAAGAAAAAATCAGTGTTGAACAAGGATTTGAGCTCAGGTTTGTCTGGCTCTGAAGTCCAAGCTGTCTTTACCATACCATGAAGCCATCATGCTTACTAATTTAAAGAAAGACCATACAATTTCTCTATATACAATGGATAGCTAAACTTATTCTGTTAAGGTAAATCAAATTTGGACAGACTAGGTATTGATTAACTATCATGCTGGTAAGCAGGATAATAACATAGTAATAACATAATAATATTAATAATAATGATGATAATAAACAATTCACATTTATAGAGCCCTTACTATGTGTCATGTACTCCCCTGAATTCTTTACATGAGCTAACTCAATTAATCCTCTCATGAACTCCATGAGGTCAGGATTATCATTTGATTCCCATTTTAAAAACAAGAAAACTGAGACACAGTGGGAGAAGTGGATGCTATCAGGTATCATCTCACTGAAACTTTTATTGGAAATATAAATGAACACTTGCTCAATTCATTGTAAACAAGACAAAGCAAAGTATGAGGCATTAAACTTTAGGTCACAGAAAAGCCTTCAACAATCATCTCATATAGGGTGCTTATAGTTGACAATGTGCTTTATTAAAACACAAAAATCCTCAAGTCCACCCAACAATTTCAAGAGAAACAGAAAGAATACCCCAACTGCATTTATTTATAAAATCTCTAAACACTGAATTGATTGTCCCCACATTTGTGGAGTCAGTTCTCGAGTACATAATATATTGGTCTCCAATAACCTCAGAAGAGGGAAGAATTGAATGTTTGAGTAGTATATTAGTTTCCCATGGTTGCTGTAACATGTTCCCACAAATTTGGGGGAGGGAGGTAAAGGGGAGAAGAAGTGGTGGACTAATGGGTGCAAAACTCTGCTGTCTACGCTAAGTGAATCACTGTGCAGTATATGCATGTATTGAAACAACACATTGGACCCCACAAAAATAAATATAAATAAAATTGAAAAAAAAGAAAGGAATTTGTATTAACCTCCTATTATGCATTATGATAAATTACCTTAGCTGTTGGAGCCTCAGTTTCCTCATCAATAAAATAAAGATTACAGTATAAAAAACTTTTTGGAGGCTGAAAGCAATGACATTTATTCTCTCGCAGCTCTGGAGGCCTGAAGTCTGAAATTAGGTGTGAGCAGTTCCACACCCCCTCTGAAGGTTCCAAGGGAGAACACTCCCCTTGCTTCCAGCAGCTTCCGATGGCTCTGGGCATCCCTTGGTTTGTCACTGCCTGTGTCTTCTCTTCAGTGGAGGGAGGACCCTTTAGGGTAACTCAGAATAATCTCATCCCAAGATCCTTAACTTAATTACATCTGCAAAGACCCTTTTCACAAAATTCAAAGGTTTGAGGATTAGGATGTGGAGATGTCTTTTGGGGGGACAGCATTCAACACACTACAACTAATTAGGGAAACCATTTCAGATTTTTACAAGAAACTTAATGGTGTTCAAGACACAGTTTACTCATAATGAGGATAATTTCCATACCCTTCAGAAGGCATGCGCTGAGACCATTATTAAACAGAGGACTCTGGTCTAGGGAGACAAATGATTCAGTCATGAAGAGAGGCTCAAAGCAGGGAGCAGGGAGAGACTTGTAAACTTCCACTTTCCCTCTCTAAAATAAAGTACTGACTTTCTTAACTATAATTTTAAATTGGCAAAACACTCATTTAAATTTAATTAAAATCGTATGTTTTGGTTTTTCCCCCCTTTTAACAATTTTTAAAATGTCATTCAGATGTGTCAACTTGGCAAAAAGGGAAAAATACATTTGTGAGGAAAATGGGTAAAGAGATTTTAAAAATGAAAAAGTGAAATAAATGTTAAGAATAAAGGTAGTTTTCTATATGACTTTTAATATTGAAACATGCATTCTGACTTATCTTTTGCAGTTTTTAGACCATGCATTTTTGAGTACCAGAAATCTGAAAATCTTAAGAAATTTTTAGAGATTTAAAACTTGAAATAGCTTGAGTCCTTAGAGGAAAGATGGGATAACGGTTGGAGGAATAAAATAATGCCTCTGAGAAATGACCTGGAGACTTACCTATGAATCTCAAGTATGAATAGTTACCCAGTGGTAAGAGGTTGGCAAGATTCTAGAGAATGTTGTTTCTTGTCCTAGAGAAACAGCATTTCCCAAAGTGTGGTCTAGAAAACACCATCCAGCTGTGTAATACCCAGTTTCTTCAATCTAACACATATCCTCCCCCCATTTTATTTATTTAAATTTTTTAATTTATTTATTTTTATTATTTGTTTTTTCTTTTTTTACATTCTAAGATGTTGCAGAGCAGTTGCGGGGAGGGAGGAAGAGAAGATAGGGTGGGAGGAAGCGGAAGCGGGGGTGTGGTCCAGGCCTGTGGCATCTTCCTCATTCCTGGTGGTGAGCCCAGGGGGTTTCCTGCAACGGCTTGGTCAGTCGTGACTTGGCTGGACATGGACTTTGGAGGGGCATGACTGAGGTCCTCGGTCCCCCCCCCGCCCCATTTTAGTGTCCCTGAAATTAGGCTGCTTGCTACACAATGTCAAAGGATACTTGTTAGCCACTAGGCCTTGCTTGGGCACACTTAGCTGTTCATGGATAACAGCCTTTCATCTAATGACCGCTTCAGATGAGTTATTTGTATTTGTTGCACCTCATGTCACTGAATTTTACTCATATCGTCAATTATGGCTTATAAAAGATTGTCCTCCAATATTGCATTAAAATGAATTATTTTTAGGAAGGCAGAAGATTGACAGTCACAAGACAAGCAGTCCAATTGAAAGTTGTAGACACTGCCAAATTTCCTGAAGTCTATCATAAAATGTTCAAAGCTGGGAAAGTTGGTGTGATTTATTTAGTCATTGAACAGTTAAATCTGTCAAAGTTTTCCAGATGAATTTCAAAAGAAACTGATTAACTTCTAGTGATACGTACTTAAGTACGTAATAGGAATGCAGATAAAACCCTAAGATCTTTTCGTATAATATATAATTATAATGTCAGTACTGAAGAGGCTGAAGAAATCAATAAACTGAGCATAATTTATGAAAAATAACATGTCAATCTGATGTCATTTTCAACACTTTAGAATAATGGAAATCCTCCTTTTAGGATTTCCAAAGGCATATTAGCTTCTTAAAAGCTTTTAAACATCCTGTAATAAAGAAATCTACTTAGCTTTGTTTTTTAGAATCATTTCCAAACATATATAAAACTAGAATTTCCCCACCCTCCATTGTCATCCCCTCTCTCTCACCCACACAAACAAACCAGCTACTACATTTCCCAGTCTGCATCCTGGTGAATATATCTTGGGATATATTCTAGGGTATTGATTATTATAAAAATTTACCTTATCCTCACTTTTATAAATAATAAAGTCACAGATACAATATAAAAAAAAACCTGTCATTCAGAAGATGTTACAATTTTTATTAATTTTTATTTATTTGCTTCATGACCAGGAACACATTTTTTCCTTTCTCTGAGCTGATTTCCCCATCAGTTCAATAAATAATCTACAACAAAATAATCTACAATTTCCCTTGACTTCCCTATCCTTCAATGCCTGCCAAGAGGTCTATTAGAGGGGGGGATGGAATATTGGCTTTGGTTAAATAGACACTTTTTCTATTTGTCAACTTTTTTGCAAAACCCAAAATCACAACTTATTCTGCAGTTTTCAGAATAATACATGAATGTACTTGAATAATACACCCAGAATAATGCATGAAAGTATTTGACGCTTGCTCTTTCCCATCTAGAAATTCCTCTTTACCACTCCGTCTTCCCTCTTACACATTTATTGACTTACCACATGTTTGCAAGCCTTGGGGAGTGAGTTTCTCTCTCCTCCTACCACCAAACACAGCATTCCTTTTGAAGTTGGAAATCAAACTAATCACCTGGAAATCCCTGGCATCATAATCCTAAGGCAACTTGTGTGAAGGTCGTTGGATGAGAATCTTTTTTGTAACTGTAATTGATTAGTTTGCCAATATAAAGACAATTATAAAAAATGTGACTGTTTTTTAAGAGTCCGCTCGATCTAGGCACTTTGCATATACCACAACAGTTAATCCTCTCAGCAATCCTACAGGTATGTATTACTGTTTCCATTTCACAGATGAAAAGAGGGTTGCAGTGGTTGAATGTCTTTTCCACAGTTACACAGATGATAAGTGTGAGAGCTGGTCTTAGAAGCCACATATGTCAGATTCTGAAGTCCATGTTCTTTCTATTCTATGAAGATGTTTCTTAATGTTTCAGAACATGCCATCCATTATTTGGAGGGTCAATAAAGAAAGATGATTTATTTGGAAATGCTTGATTTTCATCTGCAATGGAAAGGAGTAAAAAAGATTTTTCATCTGGGTCAATAACTCTCACTGGCCACTGAAATGGAGGACTGCCCAGCAATACCACCAACCAGGACACATTTGTGGCAGGTGGGAACCATTGGGGGTCACTACCCTGTCTTCTGAGGAACATTCCCTGAAAAAACCTCGCATTGCCACTCAATCAGTTCTTTCCACTGTCACATTCTAGGAGCGGACAGAGCATTGGACCTGGGGTCAGACAAACCAGAGTTTGAATCCTGACTCTGCCAGTTACCACTCAAGCAGGTTGAATGACAGCTAAGTCACTTCATCTCACAAGGTTGGAAAATGAGCCACATGAGTGAAATCATGCATGTGAGAGAACCCTGGAAAATGTACAAGCACTGAACATATATAAGGCAGTATCATTGTCCCCCCCAAACCAGTAGTCAATAAAACCTTAGGACAGCAGGATTTCATGTGGACATGTTGTTATCAAGATTGTGAGCACTTGAGGACAGGAGACAAGGTCTCATTTATTTCTTCATTTTTATTTGTCCCCTAATTAGCTCCAGTGTCGTGAACAGAATAGCGAGCCCATCATGATTTGATCTTGATGATGCGCCTGGTGATAATCACAGCTCCCCACCCCACCCCTAAGCTAAAAGGCAGTGCTTTCTCATGGCTCTGAAAACACTTTCTGTCTGAAACCCACACTGGCTTAGTTTGTTTTTTTTATTATTACATGTGTATGATATTATTGACAGCAATCATTTATAAAGCATTTAAACTGAACCAGGCAAGTGGCACTTTACAGACATTGTCTAATGTAAGCTTTATGGCTACCTCACATATTATTGTACAGTAAGTAAACTGAGACCTAGAGAGGGCAACCCCCTTTTGTCTGACTCGTCAGAACTCACTGGCAGGGAAGGATCTGTATTCAGCTCCCTGAGGCTTGACACAGCCTCTGTACCATGCTGGTGACTTTGCTAAATATTGTCTTTCATGTCAGAGAACACAATTTAATAATGATTGTTTTCTTGAAGGAAACAGGGACTTGCATAAAGTAGTTGTTAAATAAATAAATATTCTCAGATTCCTCATATTAAAGGTCTCTACTTCACTAGGTTGTATGAGGATAAAATACTGTTTATGAAATGCTCACCAAAGTGCCTACCACACATAAACACTGAATAATAAATGGCTATTATTATGTTTTCCCTTTGAATGTCATTTTTTCCCACTCACCTCCCTCCTCTGGAGTGTAATATCCTCATGCACAGTGTCAATACTAACTTTTTCTTCATTTTTGTCCCCCACAGAAACCAGCACCAGATCTGCAACACATAAAGATATGAATGGACAGAATGTAAGAGTCAGAGTTGATAGACAAATGTTCATCACAGATAAACAGCACTTTACAGTCTGGAGTTAAGCGATACTGCACAATGGTTGGGAACATGGTCCTTGGAGGCAGCCTGAATTAAAAACCAAAATCCAGTTCCTTTTTTGCTTTAATAATTATAAATTAAGCCCTTGCTGTGCACCAAGCAGTAAGAAAGAAATTTTACATTAACCAGCTTTGTGAACTCATGTAACTTTCTTCATCTGTAAAATGGGCATTCCACAGTCTAGCTTATGGTGTTGCGAGTTTTGTAGGAAACAGTATATTGAATGTTCTTAGAACAGAGCCCAGTGGTGGTAGCTGTAAATATTTGGCCTCTATAGAATATGTGTGATCAACTTACCTCATTGGATCCTTACAACAATCTTGAGCAATATTTTTATCACCATGACCCCATATTGCGGGTGAGAAATTGAAAAGACTCACATATATTGCTCGGCTGTTCTCATGAGCAGCACTGGTGGGTGACAGCAGGTATTCATCAGTCTTTCATGAGGGGGTTTTAAATATGACTGAACTATACAGGGATACCCTGCAGCTGCAGAAGAGAATATCATCCCAGCTGTCTCTAAGTCTCCTCACCAGTGAGTTCTGGAGCACCAGACCCAGCCACGTCAATTTGCTGGGCCTCCAGGAGCTGAATGGAGGCAGGAAATCTGCCAGCCTTGGCCTCATCGCTAGGAAAGTTCTGCTACCTTTTGCTGCCAACTCAGATGCTTGTCATATTATTCATGCATGTGGTGTCTTCCCAAGAAGCTCTTGGCTCCCCAAGGCTGGCACAGATAGGCAGGCACTGGAAACCCAAAGAAATCCAAACCAGCTGTGGGAGAATCTGGCTTGAGGTATGGGGCCTGCTGCACTCATCAACATATGTCAATTCTGGGCAAACCAAGAATGGTCTCCTAAGGCTGGCTTCCTAGGAGATGATCTATCAATCACTCCATGGAAGCCAAGCAGGGTGCTAGACACTGTATGAGGAGTGTTTTAGTCTGCTCTGGCTGCCATAACAAAATACTGTGTGGCTAAAACAACAGAAATTTATTTTTTAATACTTCTGGAGGCTGGAAGACTGAGATGCCAGCATAGTCGGTTTCTGGTGAGGGCTCTCTTCCTGACTTGCAGACTGCCACCATCCTGCTGTGTTTTCACATGATGCTAAGAAAGAATGGGCAAGCTATCTGGTGTCTCTTCTTATAAGGGCAAATCCTATCATGAGACTCCCAACCTCATGACCTCATTTAAACCTAGTTACCTCCCAAAGGCCTCATCTCTAAATAGCATCACATTAGGGGTTAGGGCTTGAATGTATGAATTTTGGGTGGATACAATTCAGTCAATAGCAGGAGGGAAGCACTTGGTGGCAGTTGGAGTCTGGTCAGTTTTAGCTGATGTATTTAAAAGAATCAATGACAAAAGGAAATACACAGAAGAAAATTGGAATAGTAAAGGATTTTTAAATCACATTCTGCAAGAAAAAAAGAAAGTCAGCCATGAAACAGCTACTGGGGGCCTGTACTAGTGCAACTGGAGAAAATGTTACAAAACTACAAATCATTATGAAACCAACAGAAAGATAATAGAGCACTATGTACAAAATTATTAGGGTGATAATTAAAATTTGAGATAATATTTACAAGCATTTGGTATTTTAATTTTAATCTTAGGGTACAAGTTACACACTCTTAGAGTGTGAGTTGCAAATGGTATGGGTGATCATTGCAGATGACTAATGCACTCCTTTAGTAATTAGCACATTAAAATTTAACCCTACTGGTAAACCCTTCTAATAATAATCAAATGATTTAAGCAGTAATTAGCACATTAAAATTTAACCCTACTGGTCAACCCTTCTAATAATAATCAAATGATTTAAGCAGAACTTTTTCTTTAGTCTGCATTCATAGGTTAGTAGCAATAAAGCATCACTATTCAAAATTGACCTTTTACAGCAAATAAATTAAACCTCAAGCAAACCTTTATACTAGGATCCCTTATTCTTTTGGTTGGGTCTTAAGGACTTTTTTGAGTACCTGAGTAAAGACATAATACCTTCCATAAAAAAAAAAAAAGGGTATTTTGACAAATCTTGACGTATCGTTTCAGAAAGTTAAGAACCACAGACTTAGTAAGTGAGTACCCAGACTATGTGCCTATGGTGATGGCAGAAGCAGAAGATAGCAAGCCCAGGAGGACAGGCCCATTTCTCATCTCTGTTTGCATCGTCTGTTAACAACCCCAAGACATGACAAGTCAACAGCCACCCCCAGGCCACAAAGTGGGGAATGAGCTCCACTACCATGAGGCCATAGCAAGGGATGGTTAATATTGTTACAGGGGAATAAAGAATTAAGACCAATAATTCAATCTACCAAACTCCCTCCCTTCCAGTTGTAGGTGCCAATCGTCCCTTCGAAGTCTCCTTATTTTTCAAACATAACATGAACAAATACTTTTTACAACTTACCACTCCAGACATCATCACAAGCATCTTCTTTATTTTTTTGCCTCCTATATATTTTGTTCTACTATCTAGATATTTAACTCTCTATATATATTATGTCATTCTTCAATGAAACTTTTCATGTGCCACAAAATTAGCATTCTAGAACCTCAGTTTTTTTAAATTAAAATCTGAGCTGAAAAGAATGTACTTACACTAAACATGCAATCCAGAAAGCAAGCTATCCCTGGCAGGAAAATGGGAATGGGAATGTATTCTCACTAGGTGGGATGTTTCTAATTAAATCCTGCTGCTAGTTTAATGGTCTTAGAAGAATAGATATAATTCAATGTAAAACATATTAGCACCTAGCCTGTGCCAGGCACTCTGGCAGGTGCTGGAAATTTAGGTATGTCCAAATCCATCTCTGCACTCAAATTGTTCACAGATCAGCTGGAATGACACTCATTCGCTCACTCATTCACTCACTCACCCAACAAACAAGCCCAAGTCATTTACTAGTCATAGTCCTGGGTGTTGCAGATACATTGGTAAACAACGCAGAATAATTTAAATCTTATTTGGAATTCTGTTTGGAAAGAGCCATTTTAGGATACTGTGAGGTGTAACTTTAGGACAATGTGAGTAGCCATTAGCTATTTATAGATCTTTTTTCAGACTTTTATTTTCTGTCCCAAAATACCTACAAAATTTGAGGTACGGGGCCGGCCCGGTGGCGCACTGCTACAGTGCGCTGCTTGGGAGCGCGGCGGCGCTCCCGCCGAGAGTTCGGATCCCATATACAGACTGNCTTTAGTCTGCATTCATAGGTTAGTAGCAATAAAGCATCACTATTCAAAATTGACCTTTTAAAGCAAATAAATTAAACCTCAAGCAAACCTTTATACTAGGATCCCTTATTCTTTTGGTTGGGTCTTAAGGACTTTTTGAGTACCTGAGTAAAGACATAATACCTTCCATAAAAAAAAAAAAGGGTATTTTGACAAATCTTGACGTATCGTTTCAGAAAGTTAAGAGCCACAGACTTAGTAAGTGAGTACCCAGACTATGTGCCTATGGTGATGGCAGAAGCAGAAGATAGCAAGCAAGTCTATGGTTTGATACGGTTGTCTGGCTAGGATATTGCTGGGGTTGCCAATTTGGTAAGGCTACCTCAGTGTCTGCTTGGTTCACCACTAGTGCCTGGTTGCCTCAGGTCTTGTGCCTCTCCAGGGAGCCGCCTCTCTGGTCAGCATGCACTCGGCTGGGCTGCTGGGTTGCACACCCCAACCACAGGGTGTGTGGTCTCTGCAAAGCTTCTGTCTCCCCTGCTGGATATCTCCCTGCTCCACACATACTTGGCTGGGTTGGGAGTGGAGTCAGATGGCAGATGTGAGGCCTACCTGCTGGGTCACAGGCAAGCACCCAAAGTGGTTCATTTTTAAAGAAGCTCTGGATTTGTTTAGCAAGAAAGTATACTTAGAAACCACAATTGTGTTTTAAGGCATTCGTTGTCCATAAGATGATATTAGGTGTTTTCAATGGAAAGATGTAAGATATAAGTGTATATTAAACCATTATTCATCATGAGTTAATAATGATTATTTGAAATGAATTTAGAAATTTAGCCTTTTACTTCCATAATTTTATATTTTTATTTCTTCTTTCTCAGGATGAAAATTTCAGTTCCCAAATGCACCAACACTATTTTTTGTGTCTCAAAATAACAATATCATTATTTTTACCAATAGTATGGCAATGAAACACACTAAGTATTTCATGTATTTTTGTCTTTAAGATATACTTCATTATAGATATAGTGTCAAAATTTTGCGTTTAGGGGCCGGTCCGGTGGCGCGCTCCCGCCGAGGGTTCGGATCCCACATGCAGACCAGTTCCCGCTCACTTGCTGAGCGAGGGGCGGGCGCAGCACCGAGGGTTGCAATCCCGTTGCCGGTCCCGGTCTGGTACGGGCGCGACACTGAGGGTTGCGATCCATTGCCGGACACGAAAAAAGACAAAAAGGAAAAAAAAAATTTGAGATACGAACTAAAACAGAGCTTTTATCAACACTGAGGGTTGCGATCCATTGCCGGACACGAAAAAAGACAAAAAGGAAAAAAAAATTTGAGATACGAACTAAAACAGAGCTTTTATTTGGGATAAAACAGGCAAATGGTGATATGAATTACACCTCATTTCCTAGAAAAAGTTCATCCTAAAGAGGTGTGTGTGCTCACCAGTTCTACCCCAGTGGAAGAAGGTAGAATGGTGATCCCCAAACATGTATTTTTTTTTTTACATGATGCACCCAAATCATATGGTGTGCTGCTTAAAAAACGCAAATTTCTCCACCCATTCCAGTGTTTTAATTCCCAGGCATTAAATATAGGGATTTTTATTTTTAAAAAGTTCCCCAGGGGTTCAGACACAGCTAGGTTTGGAACTATTTGTTCTAGGACACGAGGAGCAGAATTTTACAGAACCTCACTGAGCTGGTTTTTGAAGAAAAAATTGATGGGAGGAGTGAAATATTTCAAGCAAAACAAACACAGAAGAAGAATTAAGAATAAAAAAAAGTATAAGCAAAGAAAGGAGGACAGGTAAGGAAGAGGAAGACTGAAAGAGTAAGCTGACAGGAAATTTTTGATAAATATTCTGAATGTTTGAGACCTGTTTTTGTTTGTCTGTGGCTTGAGAATCCCTTGAAGTTCTCAGACCTGGATAGGAAGCCGGTAAATCTGGACTGAGCCCCATTTCTACCATTGTGAGCACATACTCAAAGTTCTTCTTCTCTTAGCCTGTTCTCTCCATTTGCAATGATGAAGTTGGAGGGCTCTTCTAGTTTTGAGAATGCTCAGTCTGATCCACTTGGCACCAGATGGGGTTGTCACAGACTACCCTTCCAGATCCAGAAGAGAGGAAGGAAAGAATGAACGAGAAATTAGTTGTGCATCCTCAAGTGTACCAGTGGGGACAAGCAATAAATAAGATGGCACTTTACAAAAAAGAAGACAATCCACCTGGGAAATTCATGCTGAAATGTTCCCTCCAAGTTGGCCCTGGAAATGTTTAAGGTTAGAACATTCTTACCTCCAAAATTCTGAAAGGGCAGGGGGAGAGCAAGTCTTTATCTGATGCCAAAAACATAAAGGCCACTCCAATGAGTTAATGGAATTTGCAGTCTGCAAAGAAAACAACTTGTTTTCATAAGAAGCATTACCAGGGAGCCAGTTTCTCTGTTTCTATCCACACAAAATGACCTCAGGTCAGCAAAATATGGAAAGGACAGTCTCAGCCAAGGCCTCCAATAGCCGAGGCTAATGAGGCTCTGAGGGAAAGGCCTTCAAAGAGTCCACAGATATTACTTACTGTGCCTGCCAGTGATGCTTTTGAACAAAAGACCAGGCACAGAGAAGTGTGACAATGCTTTGTTAATGGCCACTGACCATGGACACTTCTACCAGCTGCTCTTTGGAGGTTTGACCTGGTTTGGCTGAGGGGCTGTGCCAATGAGAGCCACTTCCACCTGGCCTCTCTAAAGAGTTAGGGAAGCTGGGAAGTTTGACAACCTACTTCTTATGACCATCAGCAGGCACCATTGGGGCTGGCTGGTTAGCTCAATTGGTTAGAGTACGGTGTTGGTAACACCACAGTCAAGAGTTCAGATCCCCGTACAAGCCAGCTGCCAAAAAAAACAAACTAACAAACAAACAAACAAAAAAAAAAAACAGTCACCATTGGAAGATACCCAGTTCTGGCTCTACATTGACCCCCACCCCTGACTCCTGTGCAATTTTCTATAAGTCAATCTCCCTCTCTGGGCCTTAGTTTTCTCACTGCTAAAAGAAGGAAGGTGGATTGGCCCTGATACTTTGGGAAAACAGAGAAGCAGGCTTTGCTTTAAGCAGCTACTATGTGGTTGCAAATCTACTCTAAGCTAAAATTGTGTGTGCATGCATGCACGCATGTGTGTCTTTAGCAACTTTATAATGGAGGAAACTAAATCTCAGGTATAGGAATTTCCTGGGACCAGTTCAGTTCAGTAAACACGGGTTAAGGATATTGCTAGGACAAGAGGTAGAATAAGGCTGAGTTTCTTCTCTTGAAGAGTATTCTGCTGGTGGCAAGACCAACCTGTAAAAATGCAAGCGCAAGGTGGTAGGAGCAACAGAGAAACAGAGACCCAGTGAGGGTAGGGGTAGGGCCTCCTCCAGTAAGTGGGGCAGGGGAGATTGAAAGAGAAGGCTTGCAAGAAGGAAACAAATTCCTGATATGTCTTGCATGATAATTATGGATTGTCTTTTTAAAAAATTAGGGGAAATGGCTGGAGGAAAGAATAAAGGAAGGCTTTCCAATACAGAAGCCAGAGCATAAGGCATGGAACTGTAAAATAAACAGCACAGCAAGGATGGAACCAAAAATCCATTCAACTAATTCAGTATTGTTAGATGTTAAAATAGAAGGAAATAAAACTGCCTAATTGGGGCTGGAACTGTAAAATAAACAGCACAGCAAGGATGGAACCAAAAATCCATTCAACTAATTCAGTGTTGTTAGATGTTAAAATAGAAGGAAATAAAACTGCCTAATTGGGGCTCAAGCAAATATCTTCTTAAAACAAATCCATCCTCCATCCATTAAACCATTCTGCTTTTTATCATATTTTATTTGAAAATACATTATAAAATATTTAGATATACAAAATGCTACAAAGAATAAAATAATGAACACTCAAATACCTACCATCCAGTTTAAGGAGTAAAACATTGCAAACGTAATTATAGAGCCTTCAATTCTCCACCCTGAGCATGTCCACTGAGAGCAGATTCATCTCTCAGGACTGGAATCACAGTAATTAAACTCTGAGGAATAGGGTATAAAATTGGAAATTTAATGTATTAATTGACATTGCAAAATCTAAATGTCGCATGCACTGGAATATGACTGTCCCTGAGAGCAGTACATTCTTTCCCTGTACAAAGACACAGGGTACACCACATCTTAGTCAAAAGCCAATTTGCTAGTTAACAGTGAGAAATTCCAGTCAGTCTGACCAGCTTATTCTGTTCCAGTGGCTAGTTTCTCATGAAATGTCAAATTATAGTCAGATGGAGGGGTTTTTTGTTTGTTTTTTGGTAAATCTGGAATTAGATGAATCAAAAATCTAATAGTACAAACTTAATCTAAGACCTTCCTTCCTTCCTTCCTTCCTTCCTTCCTTCCTTCCTTCCTTCCTTCCTCCCTCCCTCCCTTCCTCCCTCCCTCCCTTTTTTCCTTCTTTCTTTCCTTCCCAGGGTTGCCAGATAAAATATAGAACATCCAGTTAAATTTGACTTCAGATAAACAACAAAAAATTGTTAGTATAGGTATGCCCCAAACATTGTACAAAACATACTTATATTTAGAAAGCATTCATTGTTAATCTAAAATTCAAATTGAAGTCAACATTCTGTATTTTTATTTGCTAAGTATGGAAACCATATAATTCTTCCCTCTCTTGACAAATATTTATTGAGAATCCACCATGTGCTAACAAATTGGGCATATTTTATAATATACAGCTACCCAGCACCTTTTGAATTCCCACATTATGTTTTCAGCAATTTCTAGCATTTTGAATCCTGACTCACAAAGGTAGAACAGAAAGAATTCAATTCCCTAGGTTCCTCTGCCACTAGGCCACCAGCATGTGTAGCAATGAGATTCACCCCTACTAAGCTTTGATTGGGAAGTGGGCAACCATGGAAGCATTGCTCAGGATCCCTCTTGTTGGCAAGGGTGGGCTCAGAGGCATCCTTCCTTTGGTGGTGGTACAAGTTCTGGTGGTGTTCTCTACAGAGTACTCAGGGACAGAGGTGCTCTCAACATCCAGTTCTGCAGCATGGTTTCAAGCATATTGTTCTGGAAGCTCAGGTCTGAACATGATTTTCTAGCAAGCCTTACTCCCAACAATACTGTGAATAGTGACCTCCATTCTTTTAACAACTTGTTTCTGCTTAATCATCCACAATAAGTTTCTGTTACCTATATAAAAAAACCATGCTTATGCTAAGAGCTGTATAACTGATGAACAAACATACATTGGCCCTAACCACATGATCTTTATAGATTCACGGACGAGGCAGACATTAATTAAATAAATACAGAAATGCAGATGCATAAATTATGACAGTTTGTGATTATCTCTATGAGAAAAACTACATCTAGAAGAAGTGACAATAGGGGGAACTAACTTCAATTTCAGGAGAATCCATAGTAGTCTCTCTGAGGAAGTGACATTTGAGTCGAGAACTGAAAGTGGGAGTGAGAGAGGTAACAAATTATGTTTATCTTAAAGGAAAAGGGGGAAGGTATCGTGCATTCCAGGTAAATGACACAAAATGATTAAGATTTCGGATTTCTCCTGAGGACAGTGGGAAGCCATCTAAAGGTGTTAGGTAAGAGAGCTACCTGATCTGATTTTTGTTGGGTTTTTTAAAATTATTTTTTTAAGTTCACTCAATGCATATAATGGATTTAGATCAAAAGAGAAAGTAAGCAATTTATCCCACCATGTCTACCCAATAGTACTAACACCTTCAGGGTGGTCTGTACTTAGTGATTGACATCGCTCTACAATAAGTAGAGTATGAAAAAGGAAAAAATAGCGACTTTACAGAGAAAAACCCTGGCAAACACTTCCTTAACCAAATAATTAAGGTTAATGTCACCAGCAATAGCCCATGCTGATAATAACTACCTCCTGATATGATATGGTAAAGAGGAGACTTCACCACTGTGGAATTCCCCTCCCCCCCATAATTTATAAAATCAGACTAATCATGAGGCAAACATCAGACAAACAAGAACTGAGGGACATTCTACAACAAACTTGGCCTCCAGTATTCATACAACTGTCAAGGCATAAAAAGTAAGAAAAAGCAGACATTGTCACGTACCAGAGGAGACTAAGGAGACATTATGACTACGTGTAATGCAGTACCTTAGATTGGATTCTGGAAGAGAAAAAAAGACTTCATTGTAAACATTGGTCATATCTGAACAATGTCTGCAATTTAGTTAATAGTAATGTACCAATATCGGTTTCCTAGTTGTGACAAATGTGCCCTGATCATGTAAGATGTTAGCATTGGGAGAAGCTGGATGACGGTTCTACAGGAACTGTCTGTATTATTTTCAAAACTTTTTTGTAAGTCTAAAACTATTCAAAAATAAAAAAGTTTATTTAAAAAAAAAAAAAAGCAAAAGGAGAAAAATCTGTTAACTGACTATTGCAGTCAGTTATCCAGGCAAGAGAGTGATTACAGTGAGGACATTAAGGTAGAGAGGAATGAATCCGAGCTTTATTTTGGAGGTATGATTGGCAGTTCCAGTATATCCTTCTGACATTAGAGGAAAGGCTTTTCAGTGGCAGGAAAGCATGATCCAGAAGAGATAGCCACACACTGGTCAAGGCTTTACCAAGTGACTAAGTGTCTCAGCAACACATACCAG